>NW_007930864.1:117051-225138 GCF_000280675.1 Beauveria bassiana ARSEF 2860
AGTCGTTGGACCCTCAGTTTTGTTCAAGCCTCGTTCTCATAGTCAGCGTCTTATTACTGATGATTCCCTTCCAGCAGCAGCTTAAAAATATATATTAGTTGCTGCCAACTGACTAGTCCAAACTACGTGCCACGGCTTCTTACCACCCACCAGACGAAAAACAGATGGGCATATCAATTCAGCTGTTCCGGTACGAGGCAAAGTCCAACAAGCAAGGCACAAGCTCAATGTCAGAAAATTGGTCAGTCATCTCAACATCCATCAAGAGCGGCTTCCGACCCATCGCAGGCTCTCGCAACCATGAATATAGCGACTTCCAGTCACATATATACTACCCACGCGCAAACAACGTGGACGGACGGAGTAATAATGGCACTCTTCCAATCCATCGTCACTAGTTAGTTAATACTGGTACTCGCTGCAAAAAAAGGCCACCAGACATGTTTCTCCGCCAACCAATCGCATCCTCGCTTTGCAAAGCCCTATCTTTCCCTGTCACGCAGAAGATATTTAGGCCCAGCGTCTGATGGAGTCAGCTGGGGCTGCCAACCAGTCACCAAGAGCCTCGTCTTATATACATGATTATATGCGCATGCGGAATGCTTCCAGATGTGTGCACATGCATATCCATTTCTGTCTTGGTATATTAAGAGTGCCTTGCAGATTTTTGCTCCAATACCACGCTTTGCACTTATTGAATTATGGACCAATGAGAAAATGGGTTCTGTTGCGACCACTTCTGCGTCCTCGGTCCATGTCCGTGTTGAATCCTCGAGTTACGAATGATGAAGATAATCAAACCATTTTTCTCGCGAGTCTTGTTCTTCTTGTTCTTCTTGTTCTTCTTCTTCTTGTCCCACCGCCACCAACCGTACCCCGCTTGTCCATGTGTGGCTCATTGTGCTACGATAGTTACTAGGTTGCAACAGGCAGCCTGCTGCAACGGCAAGGAGACAGAGCCAGGCATGCAAAGAATGACTCGATTATCATTTGAAGGCGGCCATCTCTCAATACACAGGCGACGGCACAGGCCCGACGGTACGCGATGCTTTCGCCAATCAGCGTGGCGCTCAGAATGAGAAAAAAAGAGGCTTGGCTTATACACAGGCCAAGAACGCCTGAAAGAGCAAGAAGTAGGGCCCGAGACTTGACTGGCCGGCACGGGATGTCCTGGTTAGGGCTCCAAGCCGCCTCGTGGCAAATAGCCTCATTGTGTAACAGTCTTTTTCTGCCCCTGTCTCCCATCATACTTGTCATTGCTTTCGCCTACCAGATTTCTGCAACACGCTCTTCTTCCAACGCCCTGCAAGAGACTCATCAGCAAAATTCAGCATCCTTCTTGCCTGCAAGTATGTCCCATTCTGTGCCTGGGCGGGGTCGCCCACCCGTTCCAGAGTTATGGGACAGCATGGAGCCTGCCCCAAAGCAGTTGCAACTTTACAGTACAAAATGGCGACCGTGTGGTTCTAGAAAACATTCGGCTCGCCAGCATCTTGACAACACCCCGTCGAGCCGTTGGTGCCTTGTGTGCTGCAAGGGCAGTGCCCATTAGCAGCATGGCGAAACCGTCGTGAAGCAAGGTGAACCATCCAAAAGATCAGCGTACCCTTCAATTTGCCGTGTCGTACAATCGGGTCCTACTTTCCCCTCCGAGCTGCAACCCATCTCGCAGCGTTATTTCCATTTTCTTCATCGAACTGTGCCTGTCCGCAAGACCCCATCTGGCCACTTTCCCGCCCACTTACGCTGTGCCAATAGTTACCTCATAGCGCGGAGCGTGATATAGCCCGCACTCACTCTTACAATCCTTGACACCACTCACAAAGAACAAAGGAAAAAAAGGCTCCAGAGATCTCCTCCCCAGAGAGGAAGCTGTTGAAGTTCTTGGCGTCATGCATGACGGATCCCCGACAGCGGGAAGGGGAGGATGCGTTTTCAAGGCGGCACTTTCCGCTGTAGTTCCCGCGGCCAACATGGGATGCATAAAAGGACGCACCTAGTGGTGGCCGCGACCGGGATTGAAAAACCATGCAGCATCCTCCAGCATGAATCTTAAGAGCTGGGAGTTGACTACCTGGTACTTGTGAGACAGGCTCCTTCCCCCCGTTTGGGCAGGGGCCCATCTCGCTCAATAGGTGTCTCCGCGGGTGATCGCGCAGGCGAACCCGCTGGATTAGCAGCAGCCCTTGCGTGTGGCCTGACACTACGTAACATGTGTGGTTGAACACTCTCGACTCAATGGTTGTTGAATATGCTCGAGAATTTTGTTATACGTTTATTGATTTATCAATCTCAGAGTGCATTCTCGAGCTCGGCCAAGTCTGCCGAGATGCAGACGAATGGAGTCATTATCTACCAGTAGAGCATTGTCAAATCTAGATCGCAATCAGTGTCCTTTTCTCACTATCAGACTGCAGCCATGATCCCACTTACATAGCGGTACCGGAGTCTTGCCTACCAATGGAAACGGCAACACAAGGAGCGTCACAACTTCACGAGCGACCAAACAACCTTATGCAATGGCACTACTGCACTGGGAACGGACCTTGGCTGCGCTTCACCAAAAACTAGGTTCTGGGCGAGTTTCAGCTACACCGCAAGGCAAGCGAGAACCATCGCTTTTTTTTCTGTAGACACGGGGTGGCAGGTCAACGACTCTGTCGACGTTTAGTTTTCCATCACTGCCAACTGCCAACGTTGCGCATTTGCGACTCGCATCCCTGTGAATTTTGTGACATGACGGCCTGCCCTCCTTGCACTTTGTGGCAACTTACCCCAGGAAACCCTTGCGAGCGGCCGGCTTTTCTTCCTGGTCATCGGTTCCATTGAGCGGCCTGTGCACGAGATGAAGTCAGCCCTGTATATTTGTACATGTGGTTTACAAACTATTTTGCGCACAGCCGCTAGTTAGTGACAGTTTGTTACGAACATGCAAGTTGGTGGTTGGACAACTGTTTCGCGCTGGAGGGGCGTCCCGTAATAGTACGCCAGATTGGGCTGATCGAAGTATGACAGGTTAATTATATGAGAGAATCTATCGTTACCAGGGACAGGACAGGAAAGACGGATGCAGCTCATGACTTGGCGTCTGCCGCGCCCGTCCTTCGCTCAGACATTACTCAAGCACGACGAAGACGCTGTCGGCAGTTGTCGTTGCCCACAACTATCGCAACTATAAGAGCTCATCAGCAACCCACGCCACAGCGTCAATTAGACACGCGTCTGCAATCGTTGACTTGTGAGGCTTGTGATATGTTACCATACTTCTCCATAGGCGAGGCAGCAATTTAATCTACCGTTTTTAACCGCCGGGCTTTGATCAAGCCGTCTAGCGCGAATAGAGCAAACGGCATCCCGGCGCTGTGAGTGGCCGCTTGCCGGAAGGCCTGCCGGCTGCGCATACAAACGGTAAAAAACCATACAGGCCCTGCAACCTGCATCCTGGGCTCACGGGCCCCGCCACAGAAAGGCAAACGGGCCGTCAGGTCTGTCCTCGACTGAGCCAACGAGATTTTCTTGTGCATTATTTGACGTGATGGCCAATTGTGACGAATATCAAAGTCCTCGGCCCCTCAACTTCTGTTAATCCCACACCCTTGTCAGCACATCACCCGGCACCCCAGTCCAAGTTGAAGCTGTCGTCTTGGCTATCCACGCACGGCCATGCTTGTCCCGACAGCCAGTGAGCTCCTTGACAGCAGGCTTTTGGCATCACAGCACGACGTACCGTGGCTGACGGCATCTTATCTTCATCATCTGACCTTTTCAGACAGCCAGATAAACGTCCTGATACGACCCTGTATTGCCCTTTGCGCCAGTGGATGGACGCACTTACACACCACAAACAGCCCGTTCCTGGAGTGCATGGCGCGTTGCAACCCACCAGCATCGGAGATGCACAGCTTGGCTTCTCGAAAAAGTTCTGTGTGTAAGTCATCATCTCCTACAATACCCTTTCGCCGTCGAATCATCAGCTAAATGTTTAATCGTTTAAAATATCACACGAGCAAGCAAACCAAAAAGATCGCCATGATGAGACGCGACAACACCACCAAACAGGACGGCAGATGGGCGGCATTCTTCAATATGCTATTTCCGGTCATCACTTAGCAGGTTGTCAGTCCCCTAACCTTGCGATAGTCCCCCAAGCGGTTGTATTCACAAAAACATACCCTATCCCCTCTTTCTCGTTTCGTTTAATCTCGTGTAGGAATCGCCTTCAATGTCACTGTCATCAGCCTGACAGCCGAGACAAATTTGCAGCAACCGCTTCGTCCGCCTTTTTTGGCGAGTTGCAGGGGTCTCCGTCTGGCGTCTGTGGCACATGTCGTTCGGCGCAGCGGACGTTTCGCCTCTGATCAGCCTCGGACGAGCTGCGCCGAGAAAAATATACAGGCGAATTCAAAAAAGCCACCACGCAATCACTCCGCTGTATAGCTACTGGATCGTCGTCAAACACGTTGTACAAGTGAGTGCATCCTGTCGCCAAGCAGGGCGGCCTGCCTTCTCGCTTGTTAGTCACTCAAGCTTGGCCTAAAACGCCCTCTTTTACGAATACGCCCAACACGTGAAGATAAGCCACCGAGCCCTTGGATTCCGCGAGCATGTTCTTGTGAACCTACATGGCAAGAGTTGATTCCGTTAACCCGAAGCCGTCATTATTAACTCGCCGTCAGCTCCGTCTCGGTTCGACTACGGCGTACACTTACACGACGAAGTCGTCACAACGCAGCAAGTTGGCACCACTTAGATCCCATGAGATCCTACGATCCGTTTCCACTCGTCACGAGACCCAAATGTTCCGCCTGCGCTGCAGTAATGCATTACAATGCCTTGACTGTCTGATCTGAATTGAGCTGCTTCAATGCTGGCGACACCTCCCGCATTCAACCCCACAGCGCCACACCGACAGCCACCACGCAACAAGTGCAGAGTTAGGATGACACTATGGTAGGCTGCCTGCGAAATCAAAGCCTTCTTCATACCAGCATGTCAGAAGCAAATGCGGCTTTTCCCCCCAGTTCTTTTGGCCATGGCTATTCTTTGCTGGGCCAATGTTGATGATGATCCACGACGACATAGCTCGTCCAGTGATGTCCTGGCCATGACAGTCAACTCAGCAGGGCTTCCTAACTAGACAAAATCGATGGCTTGCAGTCCTGCCGCCAATCCATGATCTGAAAATTGAGCTTTGACCACTTCGTCTCCATATCAGGCTCAATTATGAGCCCCCTCACAGTTAGCCTTTGTTCTGGAGTATAGCTTTGACGTCTCATCACTAGGGCTGCGCTCGATACTGCGCTAGAGACGCTACCCAGCCGGTGCACTTGCATTGGGGACCTCGTCTGACTTCCATCGACATTGCGGCGACCATTTTCGGAGCTCCATCACCGACACGCTTGAATGAACCTCATGTATTCTCTAGCGCAATGTTGCTGGCTTAAAGCTCTGACAGCCTGGTATGTTAGCTGTTGCATCATCTCCAGCACTCGTTTGGGAATAGCGCGGCTGCAGCATGCAAGTCTCACAGAACGGTTCCTTGCTGGACAGAGCTTGCGCTATTGCCTTGCGCTATTACCAGCTTGCATTTTGCCTTGAAGGCGCATAAAACTGCCCGCCTCCTGCAACCAGCACGCAATTACTGCGCCACAGAACAAGTCAACAGATTTCGATATTCTTCAAGCCAAGTTGCTAACCCATGAGATGGTTTAATTCTCCGGCGTCATCATCCCCAGGGCCAATTTAAGACCCCTGCGATCTAGCCTCTTTAGAGCCAGACCCAGCGGTCTACTTCCGCTCTTCAATCTTTTGCGGGACGTCGCGGGGTTCAACGGACGCCACGGGGCCTAATAGAGGCGGGATTGACACACCAGTGACACCACCCGCACCCTCCTCTTTGGACTTGTTTCCTAATTTCGATACAGGCCCGTGATATGGGGTCTAGCGCAGTGCTAGACAACGCCATGCGCACGCCACGAGCAGGCTTACGCATAGTAAAAGCAGCTGGGTTCCGTCCGCAGAAGTTCCCAGTTCCACAGCGCTCCGAACAGCTGGGTCTGGACTGTGCCCGCCGGACCGATAATCTTCTTCCAAGTCTATGCAGCTTCCCGACGTTGCTAATCGGCTTAGCGGAAAAAGTCATTGCCTTTGAGGCGGTGTCATCAGGCAACTATACGGTTGACTTGTGTTACGTGTCTAGAACGCTCGCCCACGTTTTAGGAGGCAAAATTGGATGAGATTGGCCACTTCACTGCTTCTTGAACTGTGTTGAGTAACCTCGCGACACTTTCAGAAACGGCTCTCTCTCAAACGGACCGAATAGTTCAGCGTCGACCGTACTCGGATCACAGCGTTGAAGAGTGCACTCAACCACTCGAACCTTTCTCACCCTGGAAAAGGACAAAAGGGCTTGTTCGGAAAAGAACGCCGGGACCTGCAGGCATTTGTGTTCTAGACACATGCAAGCAGGACCCGCGCGAATCCTCCAAAAAAATTAAATGGCCCTGTCTGAGACAGACAGTCGGGTCAGGTTGGTTGAGTTGGCCCGTCGCCCGCCCAGTTGTACTTTCCAAATAGTGTAAGTGGTCAGCGGGTTACGCGTAATGTTGGCGATGATCGGGCCTGTTCAAGGACCCTAGTCTGTCTAGGTGGAGAATGACATTGGAAGCAAAATTGCGACGCTCGCGGTGTCTCGCAATTGTGTTTATGACGTAAATGCAGATCACTATGACGGTCTTTCAAAGTAGATACAGGGTCGAAGATTCGACGCATGCTCAATTTCAAGATGGCTAAATACTCCCCGTTGGCGAGTAATATGGCAGTCGTTGACGGTAGCCACAGACAAAAGTCTCGCCAATGTAAAGACCTATATCAGATACAGACACCACAGATCAAAATCAGCTTGTTTTTGATATAGAATTGCAATACTATCACTCTGTCGTTGCGTGAACTGTGCGCATTGTTCGGAGCAGAAGTACAAGAAGAGATGCTCCGAAAAGGTTCCAGTGCTTGTATTAAAGATTATATATATAAATAAAATCAATTGTATATAATAAAAAGCAAAGACTTAATCTTCTCTTAATATATTAATTCTAGAGTAGGTTATCCTCGCTTAGCGACTGCATCGCTGCTAGGATATTCGCTACCTTGTCCCTGATCTCGCTACTGATGTCAGCATCTACACACTCTCGTTTCTGTGGTGAAAACCCGCCCAAGGCGACTCCTGGAGGTGTTTTGATGCGTCAGAGTTCTGATCCCGCGGGAAAAGACAGATTCGCTCACTTCCTGTGATTTCTTTGGTTGCATGCCTGACTGCGGACCTCTTTCATTGACTGTAGCAACGTCTACCCACGGCGTTGTAGTCGACTGCCCGCCATCGCCCTAGCGGCATCTTTAAGGGGAAATTGGTCAGGGCAACCTTGCAAATAACTTCTTCTCTCCACCGTCATATGTTCAGATATACATTAGTTGACTTGTCCAAAGTGTATATAGATGTAGTATCTTTAGTGCAGTAGCCTTCGAAGCAGTAGTCATATACGTGGTAGTCCTTGACGTGGCGATCTTTAGCGTTGTAGTCTTTAGCGTGGCAATCTTTTACGTAATAGTCTTCAAAGTAGTAGTCATGGACGTGGTAGTCTTTAACGTGGCACTCTTTGGCGTAGCAGTCTTTAATGTGGAAATCTCTAACGTATTAGTCTTTAAAGTAGTAGACGTAGACGTGCTAGTCTTTGATGTGGCAATCTTTGACGTTATAATGTTCGAAGTAGTAGTCGTAGACGTGATAGTCTCTAACGTGGCAGTCCTTAGTATAGTAGTCTTGGAAGCAGCAGTCGTGAACACAGTGGTTCAAGACTTGGTCGTCCTCGACGTATTAGTCTAACCTCGTATATATCCTAAATATTATAAACAGCCCTTGAGACAGACAGCTAGTGAGACAGACAGCAAGTGAGATGAACAGCAAGTGTCACCCGAAGCCCCTAGCGTACGGCAACCAATACGGATCAAAATGCAAATTCTTATTCCACCTGGACAAGTGTCTATACAGGTCATGACTGCGAAACCTGTTTACATCCCAGTGTAGTTTCGTAGCATTACAACTCAAGCCCCAGGAAGCCTCTGGGTACACATTTTCAACCTACATTGTCGTCTCTAACAGGCCTACTTGCCGGTTAATTCTCTAAGTCTTTAGCATCCTATCGTCAGTAGCTGAACCACGGTCTGCCACTCTTAACGCTGCGTCTCACCAGTTTAATTTGCCATAACCTGTCACGTAGCAGTGGATTACCTTTATCATGGGATACTTCGCTTCGGCAAACTGCTGCTCTAGAGTAACATAAGACTGACTCCGTAGTAGAAAGTGCCAATTCTGCTCTAACGTCACTTCTCTTCACTAACTATAAAGCTACTACACTGCTCTCTATACGTTTCCATTCTTTTCCTTGTAACTTATCTCTATCATTCTTTCAAGTGAACAATTATTACCAAAATCATCTATTACAATCTTCTGTGTGGAGCCAATATAACGCCTTTCTAATGGAAAATATCTCCTCCGTCTTTGACGCTTTCGTACGTCTTGTCGAATATGATAGCCGCGACGATGCGTCTGCCAGGACCACTCTGGCTGCCTCAAGTTATAGACCTTGGGTGTGTAATGCAGCCGGCTCCTGCGAACTAGCTGATGAAGCTCATCCGATGGGCTTATGCCTAGGTCGGCTCTACGACTCGGCCGTGTCCGACCTCACTGCGTTTGCGTTTGTGGATCGGGTGGCAAAGCTGCTGCCAGCTGACCCGACCAGGGCGCCAAAGGGGTTGGCTCAATTGATCGAGTCCGCAGCGCTCCGCTCCTGCTACTCCTCTGACTCGGCACACGCTGCCGAGCGCATTGACCGTACCGTTATGAATGCTCGAACTCCCAACTTCGCAGCAGCTTCTACAGCACTGATGCACGACTGTGGCAGCCAAAGTTCTGCCAACGGGCTATGCGTCAAGGACACAGCGCCGCTACGAGCCAGCCTTTGGTTGGCTGGCAAGCACGTGCCACCACAATCTACCGCGGCCTTTGATACCTCCATGTGGTCCGCCAGCTGGTACATGATGGTCAGTGGCGGCGTGCTGACTTGGGATCAATGCTTCACAGGAATGGTTGTGGTGATACCTGGATGGATGACAGAAACCATGAACTCGCCAGACACGGACTCTACCCACACGCCAAGCTTTGTCGAGGCACTCACCACAGCGTATGGGGCAATTGGTAGACAAGAAGCTACCAGTGCGATAGCCGGCATAGCGTTAATGGAGACACCTCAGGCTGCCCGGGTCAGGTTCCGGCCAACGAATAGCAAGGGTATCGCAGGCCCCTCACAGTGCCTACCAGACGATTACGCGCGCTCCCGGTGGGTGGATGGGATGATGTTATCAGCTTGCAAGTTCGTGGATGTGTGCAAGCCTGCATCTTTCGCCCCGAATGTCTGCGATGACCCCATACTGGCTTCCGCCGTAGAGCTCGGCTACTATTATGATGATGTCTGCGACTCGATCCATGACCTTCACCATGGCGAAACCCACAACTACGTCATCCTAGCCAGGGCTGCTGGAAGTAGTTATACCTTCACCCAACACGCCAAGGCTTGTATGGATATCACAGATCGTGCCTGCATTTCGGGTCTCTCGAAACCTGCCGCATGCTGGGCTCTCGCCAACTGTGTATACTTCGCTACCTGGACCCGCTACCGATGTGTCCATCGCGCGAGTCAGCTGAGACTCGCTGCTCCTGACAATGGCTGTTCGATACTGGCTTCAGTCCGGGATGCTCTCCTCACAGATCTCCCGTCGTATCACGATAATTCAGATGCCTGGCTCTCGCGTGTCTTGCACACACCATCAGTCAGGGCAGGTGTCCAGGAGCCAAATTTCGGCTCTGGGCTTGAGTCTTACTACGCAAGACTCGCCGCGCGCTTCGGCTGCAGTTCTACCAGCGAGATATCCAAAGCTATCCAAACGATGGGAGCTGACAATGTCATCGAAGGCCTGCTCATTGGACCCCGCGCGGTGCTCCGACTGGCAGAGGCGGTAGGCTTGCCCTCACTGCGGAACATCTTGGGGCGAGTTGATCGTGGCTACGGGCAGGTCCACCGGCTTTTGCAACGGTTTGCGAGTCTATTAGAACTCGTAGAGCAAGCCAAGTGCTCCGACTCCGCCGTCCTGGAGTTGGCTTATTCTGCGCCGATCATGCAGCGTGAGGCCGAAAAGCTTCGGCCGGGACTTGGCGTGGCGTTCGCAGGTATAGCGTCAGCCATGATTGAACTTCATACAGGATCGTACTACTTAGTTCTAGCAGCATACGCAGACGGTATCTTGACTTCCGCCACCGACTAAGCTAACTGACTATTATTCTGGCGGGAGGATTGTGTCACGCTTATCCTGGCACGGGCGCTGTCAAGAATGTAGCTAGTATAGTTAGACAGTTCCTCGATTAATTTATTTATAACCTTCCTATACTAACAGTATCTCATCAACCACTATCCTAGGAGTTGAGAGTTTAGTTGTGCTCACGGAGTATTACATACATATACGGCTACAGAGGTCTTGAATGTAGCTGCATGTCTTGCCACGTCTGCACGCCGGGAAGTTCCTTCCGAACAGCATGTCAAAGCGCAACACACCAATATGGCGGCCCCGAGCCAAGACAACTCTACTTTTCTGCGCAATATCATTAAATATCGCCAGATTTGGTTGCATACCATGGCAGTGCCATGATAACGGGTAGATGAAGTTTCTTGGGGGGTGGCCACGCAAATGCCGCAGGAGTCAGAAAAAAAGCTACTCAAACACGTTTCCAGAAAAAGTAAATGCGTTAACAAGAGGATCTGCATGATTGACTGCGTAAAGCAATGTAGATCATTCTAATCTACGTACCCATTTGACAGGGCAGGCTATCTCCCTTGCCCCTCAACTTGTGTAAACTATTTAACACTTGGCCCAGCGGCCGAGAGCACGGACCAAAAAGCCCCTGCAGACAAGGAGAAAAAAAAAAGACAAGCACATTTGCCAAGCCAGGGCTAATTCTTTTAAATTGGGGCGCGCGCTCCTCTCTATTCGTAGAGACTCAGTAATAACGTGGGGATTCCCTTGTACTTTTCTACACCCACACCCTTTTCTTATTCTTTCTTTCTTTTGGGGAAACATGTTTCAGTGCAAAAGAAAAATACTATTTCGAACATGGCAGCATCATCACCGTACGATTGCTAGAGCCGTTGGGGGCCAAGAACATATCCCAAACCCTTTTTCCCATTATGCAAGGGCATCTTGCACGGCGCTCCCTTGATCAGATAGTTACTCCACCACCGGCGCAAGCCACAGCCATCAAAATGTATAGCCTAGGGAGCAAGGGAGTTACATAGGAGTGCAGCAAGTTCTAATCCAGAAACGTTCCTCTTTTGCCTTTTTGCATCGCGCTGTGAGCTTCTGACGAGTACAATACCTTGTTGGTGGATATGAACCTTGAGAATTAATGGGCAGGCAGGAAGCAGAGAACTCTCGGCAACTTCGTGCCAAGAGCTCTTTGCACACTCGACGGTGGGCAATGATACCATGACCTCGCTTATTATCTCCTCGTCTGGTAGGCAGTGGTCCAAGTTCCGAATCTCGTTGCCATCAATTTCAAAGTGGCTGGATCTTTCTGGCAACTGCAAGCGGGGTCGTAGAATAATACGTCGAACTTACGAACATAATCACCGAGGGAAGAGTCACCATCTTCAAGCCAATACGTCACGTATGGATAGTTTTCCCATGATGGGCGTCCAAGTCAATAGCTGTGCATCCAAGGTCAAGGAGCTTACAGCGTGTGGCCGCCGCCCGGCGCGTTGGCATTTCGGTAGCCCCTGGAGGAAAGCAGCGCCGGGCTTGTCACCATGTTCTCACATTACGGTCACCTATCCGTACACCGGACGAATATTACTAGGGCTGGGACAGCTGCGACTTGTTCGCATCTCGGCGTGACAATGGCCAACGTTATACTCTATGCGGTACAAGTCCAAAGTGCTCCTAGTCGTCATTTGCTCTTGCGTACGACTTGACCTTTCTGTTGCAGACTCGGTGTGTTTCAATTGACGCATTATCTGGTCAGAAATCTACGTCAGCAAGGTCGCATCGCTGACGTCGCTGCGCATGATAGAGATCGAGGTCGTCATGAAGAGCATTGCGGAGAGGTGCCCTCAACCCACTCCGGGAAAAAAAAAGAAGAGTCAAGCTGTGGCAAATTCATTGATGCGCGAATGGCCCTGGGCTTTGCTTCAACGGCCGCCGCCTTTACTCGTATAATCTGGGCAGACGCTGGAAGATGATGAGCGCAAATCTGTGAGCAATATGCACATCACTCAGCATGTACCAGAGGGAGGTCCCGCCGTATTCCCGCCGCGTGTCGGCATATCAATGCCAGAACGGCACATATAGAGCACAGGAACAGACTCGCCGCCAAGTTGGACATTGTCCCAGCCCCAGCGGGTTGGACTTGGAGGGACAGTTGCCCTGTGCTTTTTCTTCTGATTTCGACATTCTCCGCTGACGCTTGCCCAGCCCTGTCTCGCATCCCGCCGCACACGGTCCTCTATTGCAGACCCCTCTCCTTCCTGCCATCCACCTGGGGGACAAAACAGACCGCCGATGAGCCTCAACACCTGCCATGCGGACCGTCACTCACCTCACTAAACTAGGGGTTTAAAATTATGAGATAAATACTAATAAATTTCTTAGCTACTAAAGTGTAGATATATTAGCCTGAAAGTTACATCTCAGATTATATACTAAGATGATTGCTGCTAGACGAAGTGAGCCTTCTGGGCTCGATGCGCGGTCTGTTTTGTCCCCCGCGGGCCATCCAACGATACCTAGCGTCAGGAACTCAGGGGTTGCATCCCAGGCCCAAATGTGGCTTGACATGGACTCGGCCGGGGGGAGGGGTGTGGAATTGCGCAACGTTGAGTCAGTGGGGGTGCCGAGGCTATTGAATTTTGGCCAACTGAAGATCATTGACATGTCTGCAAGCATTTGACAAATTCTTCGAAAGAAGCTGAATTCGTTGGGGTTGGTCTTGTGTCCGCTCGGTTATTCGTATTGAAGGCTGAGGTGCAAAGCAAAGCGCAACAGGCAGCTTTTTTTATGCGGTTATCCAGAAGTCGCAGCAGCTACGTTAGTGGATATTGCCTGCCCAAGCACTCCGACCACCCGCAGCAAATATAGAAAACTTAATTTGGTTATAATCATCTTTACCTCGTATTTTTTGCTACTTTAAACTTTTCTTCACTAAAAGGCGTTCCCCATGATAAACAGCATCGTCCCCGAGCACACGGGAAAGGCGTCCCGCACCGCCCGGCCAAAAGCTAAATTCGTATCCTCAATGGCAGGACTAGCTTGTTTCAAGCCTTGCCCTCGAGTCCTCGACCTTGATGATCTTCCTCCCTCCACTGAGAAATTTATGCTCGGCTGATCCGCCAAGAGGTTGAATCCGTACCCGTGGTGATCTGATGCTTCATACCTAGCTATTTTGGTCCATGTCGTGTATTGCCGAGGAGCCGTGTGAGACGGGTGCATTCAAGGCGCTCTCGCCATCTGTGTGATACGTGATACAGGGTAGGCAGCTTTCGGGTCAGGAAAGCATTGGTCATGACGCTTCCGACCTGCGCACTCGGACGGGACACATTCGAGCATGTGTTTTGTAAACGTCGAGGTTCCATCAAATGTTGCTGTCAAGTCGCACGAATATTACATTGATTATTGAGAACCGGTGAAGAGCTGCAGTTGACGACGAGTTACACACGATGACTGGGTGCCCCACCTCCATGATGGACTTATCCAACGTCAACCGTCGTCTATCAGAAGCATCAACAGCAGTCCTCTTCAGCACCAGCTAGCAAGAGGTCAATCAGAATCATAGAGGTCAAATTGTCATCTACAGAAACATCGAAACCGCGGTTTGAACGACTTTGGGACCTCTTCGAGTCATAACGAAAACTCGCGAAAAAAATCTCATCTTCGATATCCTGCCGCAATCATGGCGGTGCCGTTGGTATCAGCGCCTCAAATCGCACGCGATTCTCACCTTCCAGCGCCCTCCACCATCAAAGTCAAGAACCTGCACGCCACGATACAGGGCCCGCAGGACGCATGGGGCCGACCTGACCGGCCGCAGCCCATTGCCATCACGGCCGCCGTGTCCCTCGACGCGCCGTTCAACGCATCTTCGGCCAGCGATACCGTCGCCGCGGATACCGTCCACTACGGGCTCCTCAGCAAGGCCATTCTGTCCATCCTCGCCGCGGCCGCGCCCGTCAAGAGCCTGCGACACCTGCTGGACACGACCTGGGCGCAGATGACGGGCGCGGACTCGCGCGGGCAGGACGTCGAGGCGGACGAATCGTCACTGCTGCAGGGACAGGAGAGACAGCAGCAGCAGCAGCAGCAGCAGCAGCAGCCACCGCCGCCGCCGTTTCTGCACTTTGCGCAGCTACGGGCGCTGGAGATTACGCTGCATCTGCCAAAGGCGACGCTGCTTGGGGATGGCGTCAGCTTGACGGTGACGGGCGGCTTTGAGCTGGTCGCGGCAGATGGCGGCAGCGGACGGTTGAAACCGGTCATGCGTCAGGGCGCAGTCTCACTCAAAATTCACAGGCTCCGAGTTCCGACCCTGATTGGCGTGAATAGTAATGAGAGACTGGCGAAGCAGGTTGTGGTTGCGAGCGTGGAGATTGATAGGCTGGAAGACGATGCGGATGTTTACCCTGAACTGGAGCAGGTCGTGGTGACGGTAAGTCGATTGCAATATAGTGCCTCGGACCGATTCTCGAGGGCATACTTTCCTAACACTGCTGCTAGGTCATGTCGGAGTCTTCGTACGAGACGCTTGAGGCTCTGGGTACTCAGATGACAGTGGTGATTGCCGCGCACCTGCATCGAAAGCACACGCCGCCTCGTGATGGCGCAGGTTGGAACATTAACATTTCGTTGGAGAAGCCAATTGCGGTGCCACTGGCAGACGCGGCATGCGTCGAGATGAGCACAAATACGGTCAACGTACCGATATGAGGATACAAAGAATCTTTTTCGAATAAAATGGGTATTTTTTACATCTAAAATAAGGATATGGCCTCTGGAGGCATTCTGAATATAAATTGAAAAGATGGCATACAGCGGGCAAACTATAAAAACAATAAGAAAACGCCTGAAGCCTGTCCAAGATATGGAAAAAGAACAAAATCTCGCTGTCTATGGTTTTCATGTCACATAAATACCGCAAAAAATCAAGTTGAAAGAAAAAAGGATTCGCCCCTTGAAGAGCACATGCACGCAATGCTACGAGCAAAATAAACGACACCTGGTCTTTGTAATCGGAATCTTCGCGCTATACAGTGAGTTTGTTGCACTGGGGAATGTCGCCGTTGGTCACCTCACGTATAAAGTCGGGATCAGGGTCGAAGAGCATGACGTGAAAGTGCTCGACGGCATGGATGGACTTGAGAGCGGCCCAATTCTTGAACCACATGACCTGTCCGGGGTCAGTACACATTGCGCACTCACAAGAGAACTGCGCAAAGATGGCGGCAAGATGCACAGCACAAGATGCAGAGAAAGGAGCAACAAGTCAAGGGAAGGAGGGGGTAAGGGGATGTGGCAGGCGACTTACATGATCCTTGGGCATCTTGGAGCGAAACGTCCTTGTAACATAGTCGTCAATCTCTGCGCGCGCCGTGTCGGTGAGGTCGCCGGTCCCCGGGTTGGCGACTAATTCAAACTTTGTCCAGACGACGAGGTGAATGATGCGCGAGTCGAGCCCGTACGGCCAGTCATTATAGAGGACCTTGTAGTCGTCCGGGTACTCAAACGGCCTGCCGCGGGGACGCACCGGCGCGGTCCAGCGCAGGCGCTCGTTGAGCACAAAGGCGGCAATGGTGCCGTGGCGCTGCGCGGTGAGATAGGAAAACTTCTTGTAGCGGCGCAGCTGCGAGGGCACGCGCTGGAAGCGCTCGAGGCGGTTGGTGGTGACGATGCGGGCGACCTCGGCCCAGGGCAGGATCTCGTAGGCCGAGTCGGGCGTCGACACGCCGGCGAGGTCCTTGGGGTTGAGGCCGCGCAGGAACGCGGGGCAGTCGTCGGTGCGCTCCCGCTCCGGGACGTTGACGTGCCAGTAGGGAACGACGTCGAGGGAGCCCATGGTTTGCTGTGGTGTGGTTGGTGAAGGGGATTCGTGGAATGTGGTGTTGCTTTTTTTTATTTCTTTTTTTTTTGTTTCTTTTTCGTCGCGATTTTTTGTTTCTTTTTCGTTATTCCAGGGAAACGTCCGAGAATCTCGATCCGATTGTTCTTGTCGAAAGGTGCGCAACAGATTTTATAACACAGTGTAGGTTTCAAAGCGTAATGGCGGAGGCGCCGGCGTGACGGGACTGCCTATTTCGTAGATGGCCAACAGGCGAAGCGGGTTAGCTTTGGGGATTGGGAGGGCAAAGATGGCCAGCAGCAATTCTTATTCGAAAAAAAAAGATGATGAAAGGAGAGAGAGAGTTTTAGTACTGTTTAAATGAAAAAGAAGGAGGGAAAAGAAGAGGCAAAAAGCCAGAGTTGGGAGTCAGGTCCATCTTATCCAGTGTCTAGGTCCACGATGTAAAAGGCAAAATGCTTACTGGTCAGGCGGGGTCGCAGCATGCCTTACAAAATGGGCATAACACAGTGCGTTGCAATGGATGGTGAAATGCTGCGATGGGGTCGAGTCATGATTGCTGATTCCCATTTGCGCCGGCCGCAAGACCAAACAAAAGTCTGTTTCGCAGTTAACTAATGAGGTCGGCGGGCGGCGCTCCATGGGCCGGAGGTGCGGAGCCAAAGGCCGGGCGGATGCAACGTTGTGGTCAGGCTGGGGAAGCTCTGGAATGGATGGACAGATGGATGGATGGTGTGGGGGGCGAAATATGGCAAGACGATGGCGAAAAAGATTGGCCGTGGACTAACCTAGTTGGAAACTAATAAGCTCTGGTTTGCACCGCAAAAGCGTTTGTACTGACGCGATTGAGAGGAATGGTTCAAGTGCCTTTCCGTCTCGCTGCGTAGGTAGGTTCCGGCGGCCGGCCGGGCCCCAAGGGGAAGGAGGCAGGATGGTGTCATGAAAGGCAACGGGAACCCTTTTGGGGGGCGTTTTCGAGATAGTTTTCGGGGTTCGTCAGTCGAAACTGTATTACAGCGCCGCACCACGCCAGTCTCGACCTGCATCAGTGGCGGCATTGGTTCAAGACAAGTCACAGGCTGATTAGCATCATGTATATCTGGTCGCTTATTATGACACCACCAATGGTCATGTGTCCATGGGGTAGCTTGCTCGACTTTTTCTGCCAGCAAACGTGGTCACTCTCACAGCAGGTCCGTAGAGCTCTTCAGGCTTGCCTCGGAGTTGCCTATTTAGTGCAGAGACTTTTACCTGCAAGTTGATTAGAATTGCGTTGGCACGCAGGCGCGGGCATGTTTGGGCAAGACAGGCGGCTTTCACGCACGCAAATGGCGTTTTTGTTGGCCAATGTCAGACCCACGTGTAAGGCAGGCAAAGAGCCGACTCGCTGGGTAATTTTGGGGAGTAATAATACAAGAGCGCTTTTTGATGAGAAGTGTCTTTGGTCAAAGGGGTGGTTGATGATTGAATAGTGACGTTTTTCTGTGGTACGTGGAACAGACCGCTCAACAAGGTTGGCATTTTGATTGTCGCGAAAGAGTTTTTCGTCTAGACAAAGAAAAAAAAACCTCTATTCAACTCCCCAACGTGAGCTATCGTGCATGGCTAGCGCCTGTGTTATCGCATACTGCTAGTCTTGGCAGATGCCCATTATCAGGCACGGATCTTGAAGGAGCGTTTTCAAGAGCTGCTGTGGTGGGCTCGACGAGTGGCTGCAAATGGTTGGGACGACTGGCAGACGAGGGATCTACGCGCCGTACAAGGAAAATCGGGATGAATTTGAAAATGATTGGAATCAAGATTGGTACTTGGTGGCTGGATAGAGATGGTGAAGCAAGTGCTGAGCATGTCCAGCTGAATACCCTGGTAAATTTTCGTAGAGGCTGGACCTAGACGACGACAAACCAGTCTATCTTGCCGCAGGAGAAGCCTGAGAATGATTAGGTTGGAAAGAGTTTTCTAGATGGCGGCCAAAGGCAAAGCTGATAATCTAAATTGGTTAGCATGAACGGCCATCGACAGGCTACAGCGCATCTAGCGCCGGCCTACTCCGCTACTGCAGCGGGGAGAACAATGCGCTGTTTTCTTCCAAAACTGAAATGGCTTAATTGTTTTGCAAGGCTAACCATGCCGTCAGGTAGTTATTAGATATCACTTTGACGAAAGAATTTTTCGTGCCTTGATTCTGCAAAGCTTGCTGCAAGCCACCCATTCATTGTCTTTAGCTTGTGCTCAACGTTGCGCCCCAAGGTTGGCAAAGGGCAACAATTCTTCTGTTGGGGATGACGAGGCAATTGAAGCCGATATTGCCCATCTTCGAGATGCAAACCCCTTCTTACTATCATGCCTAATCAAATAGGCCAGCCGGGCAGTGCAGACATGGCATGTAACTGTAATTAGAAGTCGGGTTATTATTGGAAAATTTGACAAGGTATCCTGTGGCAGGGGGTGATATTGGCTGCTGATTGATATTCGTTGTAGCCAGCTCTCAGCCTCTCAATGATGAAGCAGCTCGCAATGGTAAATGGTGTAACGCCGTTACTAGTAAACGCATATCGCCACCACCAAAGTCCAATTCAGCCCTCGTTTTCCCCGCCCTGCACACGCAACATCCCCTCTCTTCAAATACTCGCATTTAAATATTTAACTGCAACATCTTCCCCCTTTATATCCTCTACCCGCGCCTCGTAAATCAAAACAAAAAAACCAGGGCTACGCTGCCGCTTCATTTGCTGCTAACAGGGGAAGCTCCAACCACCCCGCTGCCCTCATCGAACTAGCCCCGCCTCTGGTCGCCCCTTTCGTTGCTCTTGTTTCTTTGCCATTACAACCTCGTTCATCTTTGTTTCTTATTTCAACCAACCTTGCTGCCGCCTGCGCTCGACTCTCCCTCCTCCTCTCTTTTGCTTTCTCCTCCATCGATTTGCACCGGACCTCGCTCCTCGACCGAATCGATCCCGTTTACACACTGTCGTACTATCAACGCTTCTCCATCATGGCGGAAGCTATCAAGAGTGCTCTCCCCTCCCACCTCCGTCCCACCACCGGCAAGGATGAGGAGAACAATGGCTTCGAGAAGCGCCACCACGGCAAGACTCGCAGCCACATGGTAAGTTGTCCTCCTCCGTGATTCACAACCCCCCGAGTCTCCTTGTCACTGCACCCGCCGCTCTGGCGCCGTCGCTAGCTTGCCGACCGCTGCCCTAGCCGCCGGTAGCCTCACTGGCCAAATGACGGCACTCTTTTTGATGTCGCACCTCGATGTCACTGGAGGGCAGTCCTTGGCTCACACGAGAGCAAGCTGCGCCACCTCTGTCGTATCCCTTTTATCTATGCCTCTTCGCTCGCTCGCTCGTCTCCATATCACTCGCAGTAATCTTGAATCATGGAACAACAAGTAACCAAGCTTTCTCAGGCCTTCGAGAACACCTCTACCAACGTTGCCGCTGCCCAGATGCGCAATGCCCTCACAAACCTCGCCGAGACGGTCGAGGACCCCAAACAAAAGAAGGTAGTGTTCAATTTGTTCCTGCATCCTCGAGTAATCGCCCTGTGCTGATCAGCCTCAGCTCTTCGAGACTGAGATGGACAATTTCTTTGCCCTCTTTCGCCGCTACCTAAACGACAAGGCCAAGGGTAACGCTGTGTAAGTAACACCTTGGCGTTTTCCAACCCCCCATCTCGAATCTAACAATGTCTAGTGATTGGGAACGCATCCGCCCCCCTGCCGCTGGCCAGGTTGTCGACTATGAGGACCTCGCCAACTCCGAGTCGGTCCAATTCCTCAATAAGCTTGCTGTCCTCAAGCTCAATGGTGGTCTCGGTACCTCGATGGGCTGTGTAGGTCCCAAGTCCGTCATCGAGGTTCGTGATGGCATGTCCTTCCTTGACCTGTCCGTCCGTCAGATCGAGTACCTTAACCGCACATACGATGTCAACGTTCCCTTTCTCCTCATGAACTCATTCAACACCAACGACGATACCGCGGCCATTATCAAAAAGTACGAGGGCCACAATGTCGATATCCTCACATTCAACCAGTCTCGCTACCCCAGAATTTTCAAGGACTCTCAGCTCCCTGTCCCTAGCAACTACAACTCGTCCATTAGCGAGTGGTACCCACCGGGCCACGGTGACGTCTTTGAATCTCTGTACAACTCTGGAATTCTCGACCAGCTTCTCGAGCGCGGTATCGAAATCATCTTCCTCTCCAATGTTGACAATCTGGGTGCTGTTGTTGACCTGCGCATCCTCCAGCACATGATGGAGACCAAGGCTGAGTACATTATGGAACTCACCAACAAGACAAAGGCCGACGTCAAGGGTGGTACCATTATCGACTATGAGGGCTCCGTCCGTCTGCTTGAAATCGCCCAGGTCCCCAAGGAGCACGTAAACGACTTCAAGTCCATCAAGAAGTTCAAGTACTTCAACACCAACAACATCTGGCTCAACCTCCGTGCCATCAAGCGCGTTGTCGAAAACGACGAGCTCGAGATGGAGATTATCCCCAACGCCAAGACCATTCCCGGCGACAAGAAGGGCGAGTCTGATATCTCCATTATGCAGCTCGAGACTGCTGTCGGTGCCGCCATTCGCCACTTCAACAATGCTCACGGTGTCAATGTCCCCCGTCGCCGCTTCCTTCCTGTCAAGACGTGCTCCGACCTTATGCTGGTCAAGTCGGATCTTTACACTCTCAAGCACGGCCAGCTTCAGATGAGCGCCAACCGCTTTGGCGACGCTCCTCTTATCAAGCTAGGCAGTGACTTCAAGAAGGTGTCAGATTTCCAAAAGCATATTCCTTCCATCCCCAAGGTCCTCGAGCTGGATCACCTCACAATTACTGGTGCTGTGAACCTGGGCCGTGGTGTCACCCTCAAGGGCACCGTCATCATTGTCGCCACCGAGGGCAGCACCATTGATATCCCTCCTGGCTCCATTCTCGAGAACGTTGTCGTCCAGGGTTCGCTCCGCTTACTCGAGCATTAAGCGTTTGCTGATTGTTTTGGCTTCACAAAGGAAAAAAAAATAAGGAAGCATGTCTTGATAGTATTAGGCGGGAGCTTGCCTGCTCAACGCGCGATGCCGAGACTGTAACTCATTTACAAATTCAATGTTAGCTTATGTCAGCGTTGGCAGATGGATTGAACTAGGTGAAGGCATGCCATCATTTAGTGATGCTGAGGAGATGATTCTATTTCTCATAAGCCGGGTGATTTGCGAGACGAGACTCGAGCACAGTACTGTATTTAATATGTCCATGATACGAATGGTACGCTATTTGTTGTATCCAATGAAGGTCTCTGTCGCGCCAAGTTGTCGATGAAGCAAGCTATTTCGAGCCGGCATGTGCAGCGGCAGTTGAGCTCTGAATAAAAGCTCTTACCACGGCCGTTGTCAAAGCGTGCGTCCGCACTGATTGCCGTCTGAATAATGTGCTACGGACACAGCGTCGCAGACTTCCCCTGCCTGCTTTGAAACGTTTATTGCACATCTCTTGCAACAAGGGAAATTCGACACTGTTCCAGAGCAGCCAGAGCAGTAGGAAAAGTACCTATTGATAGGCGCCGACTCGTGGGCGCTCTACTCTGTAGGTACAGCCCCCTTTAGTTGCGTTTTAGTGGCCTCCCACCTCCCTCTGCAGATGCAGCATGCGGGTGGCCAAGACAATTGGAGTCATGTTCATCATATCTCTGATTAGCTGACCACCGCTTGCTGCCTCACCTTTGACCTTTATTATCCCCTTCTTCTTCTTTCTCTTCTTCGCTTTAATCATCGCCCTTCTTCATTACCCGTCTTTCGGATTATTTAGCTGCTTTCTTACGCCAAACGTCCAAGCGGGCACAACGCAACAAGCAAGGATCAGAGGGATCTGCAGCCCGCCAAGAGACGTCAACCCGCGCATCCCCCTTAGATAACCGCACGAAAAGTGAACAATCACCATGATGCACCAGTTGCTTGTCCGGCGGCCGCTGTGGACCATTGTGGCAATTTTTCTCGCACTCGTCTTCTTCTTCACATGGACCAGCAACGCGCGTCTGGGCAGCCCCAGCCTTGCGCGCCGCGGTACCGACGCGGGGCTCGACAGCATCAATAATGCGACACTAGGGGTAGGGACACACTTTGCGCATTGAAGCAGCCTGATCTTCATATTGATACATAGACTACGCACAGTTTGAAAAGATTTTCGTCGTGGGCTTGCCTGAAAGAACCGATCGTCGCGACGGTTTCAGGCTTCAGGCGGACCTGAGCAATCTCAGAATCGAATTCATCGACGGCGTCAAGGGCGATCAGATTGCGAACAAGGCAATTCCTGTGGACGAACAAGGCATCAAAATCAAGCCGGCTGAATTGGGCTGCTGGCGAGGCCACATGAACGCCATTGGCGAGTAAGTAACGAACTTTGGCCGCTCAAGCGGCTGTCTGCCCGGGACAGATTGCTGACCAGGCGCAAAGGATGATTCGCCAGAACCTGTCTTCTGTACTCATCCTCGAGGATGACGCCGATTGGGACGTCCGCATCCACCAACAGCTCCGCGATTTTGCGCTGTCGACGCGCGCTCTTATCCAGCCACTTGCGGGCTCGTCGCCCAGCTCGCCGTCCTACGCCGATCCCACATTCCTTGACCCTACCCAGCCCGATCCCCGCGAGATTTCCTTTGATAGCCTTCCAAATACCGCTCTCCCACACAAATCACCCTACGGCGACGACTGGGACCTCCTCTGGGTCGGCAATTGCGGTCTGCACTTTCCTTTTCCAAAGTCCACGACCATTCCCAAGGGACGCGTCATACACCGTGGCGATGAGACGGTGGCGCCAAAGAAAAACCTATGGTCCATTAACAGACCGTTTACGTTGCTGGAAGAATACCCAGCGCACACGCGCGCCGTCTCGCACGCGCAAGAGGGCGTCTGTACGCTGGGATATGCGCTAAGCCACCGCGGCGCGCGGCGCATCATGCAGGAAATTGCGCTCAAGCCTGTGACGGATGCCTACGACATTCTGCTGCGCTTCTTCTGCGAGGGCACGCGCGGCAGGAAGAAGGGACTGTGCCTTGCGCCGCAACCACCTTACTTCCACCATCATAGGCCTGCTGGGCCAATGTCTGCCATGAGCGACATTGGCGATCATGAGGGCGACTTTAGAAAGGACCCCATGACCGACATGGTCCGCTGGAGTGTGCGATTGAACTCTGATCGAATCATTGATGGGCGCACGGATTTTGTCGAGCAGTATCCCGATGAACTGTGATGGGCGAGCGCTGCGCATTCTCGAGATACTTTTTCTTGAAGTTATTTTTCTTAAAACTAATCTTTGTTCTCAAGTCATTGTATAATTCGGGTGGCTTGGGTTGTACATAGTATATCAGCATGATTTTGGCGTGTTGCTGCTGTCAATGTCGAAATCGTTTGCATATGGTTTCTCGATAGGCCTTGGCTGCATTCAGTCGTGGTTGGGACAGAAATCGAATATGTCTTTTTTCTTTGACGAAGCACTCTTGGCTTATCACCTTCAACCAATGGTCCAACTCGGAGAACTGAGTTCAGGAACTGGCTTCAGCTGCGTTGCTTGCCCAGGCGGCGAATGGGGCAGAGCATCGAAAGAGGAAACCGAGCCAATCTCTTGATCAGCGGTGAAGCAACATTGCGCTTGTCTGCAGCACATCTGGCTCTGCGCCTCGTGGCTGTTTGACTCATGTGACGGGAATTGTCAGCATTTTGATCATCGTTGGCGCATGGTGGGCTGGGACTGGGAAATCTCAAAAGTGCACAAGCAAGATTTCATTCGAGGCAGCCATGGGTGGACAGGAGCAGTACAAGTCGTGGGTGGTCGCGGGCACTCGATAGGTAGTGCTTACTTTTGTTTGCAGAGAAGAAAAGCCGCATCGCGAGCGTTGCAGGGTGGACAGGTGCAAGTTGTGGCCACGATCTGGACTACAGCTTCCCTGACACCGACATTTTGCCTTTCTCCGTTTATAGCTGCCTGGCCAAGACGTTGTACCCATCAAGTTTCGGCATACGCTGCTTTTCCGTTCTTGATTCTCGAGGAACGTCGAGGAACTGACTACCTAGTCAAATAGAATGGCACTTACGCCCCCCAGGCCACTTGCCTTCTTTTTCAAAGGTCTACTCCTAGCATTGCCCTCTTTTCCAAAGGTCTGTCAGTAGCTATGTATGCATACCTTTCTCCATCATCTGTCTTCATGTCTACTTGACTTGATTTTTATCTTCACCCAACACCTTCGCATTTTCAGTACTGCTATCCATATACACAAACTGTAAGTCTCCTACATCGCACCGCGACGCATCGTGACATCGTGTCGCCGGATGGTGTTTTGTCCGCCGCCACGCAAACACTCCGATACAAACAAGTCGCCGCCTCGAGCCAACTCATTCCAAACAAGTTCGCTACTTACCATATAATAATACTCTTCCCAGTTGCTCGACAGCTTACCACATATTTGACTCGTCAACATGAAGTTCACTGCTGCTACCATTACTGCCGTCGTGGCCACTGGTGCCTTTGCCCAGCCCGAGTTTACCAACAGCGAAATCAACCCTCAGGAGGGCCAGCCCTTTACCCTCAGGTTCAATGGCTGCGATAATGGCTGCACCATCAGTCTTCAGACCGGCCCCAGCCCCATGTCTCTCTCGGACATTCACACTTTGACCAGTATGTTGTTCGGCGAAGCAGCTATGCAAACGGCAACATGGGCCTTTGCATCCTTGTGCTAATGCTTGATTGCAGCTGATGCTACTGTTGGCTCTTTTGATGTCACCCTTAGCGGCCTCGACACAGGCATCTACAACTTCAAGATTGCCGACAACAGCGACGGCTCGTGCAATTACAGCATTCCGTTCTTCTACGTCGGCGCCAAAGTCACCTCATCCGACTCCTCTGGCGGTCCCTCGACTACTCATGTATATGACGCTTCGTCCACCTGTTGCTCCAATCCCGACTCGACCGCTGCCACACACATCTCTCCTACTGCCTTCGTCAGCTCCACCCGCTCTTCTCGTGAGTCTTTCTGGAAATCATTTACGCTGCTTCAGCTACTAACCAGCCCTACAGAACCAAGCAGCACCGCCTATGCTGAAGCTAGCAGCGCTGTACCTCACAAAGCTGGTGCCGCCGCTGGCTTTTCTCCCTTTGGCGCCATAGGTGCTGGTGTTGCTGGTCTACTCCTTGTACGATAAAACGGATACGAATCGGCGCGTTGGAAATGCCTGCTGGGCTGCAATTCGGATCTGTTTGGTCTTGGTGTGGATTTCTCACGCAATGATCGGTTTGAGATCCGCAAGTCATATGAAGGGTTGACTGTGGTGCACCATGGACCACAGCTATCGCGTCCTAAGTGAAATTCTAGAGTTTCTTCAAGGCCCTTCTGATTACAACTTTCCTAGAGCGACAATAAAATTATATTGGCATTTTGCACCTGCAAATGAGATGATGGCGTATGAAAAATGTGTAGCCACAAACAACCCTAATAGTCCTGCTTGTTGTACATGCAGGTGGGCAACTGGGCTAGAAGGTTGCAACAAAAGCTACTGGTATGCGGGAAGCACCAATTATTGAAGGCAAGAGGGTATGATACAACCAACGACCGATTAAATATAGCACAGCGGGAACTGGAAAATCAAATGATTCTATAGAAGAATATATTAAAGGAAAATGATGATTATCATTGGCTATTTTACGTCGGCCATGCTGTGTGTATGGAATCAACTGTGGCTGACAAACCATGTGGCGCAACTCTCAACTCAAATGTGGCGCTCCACGAAGCTCCAAGCTTCCTTTAACTTCTCCTCCATACAACAGCTGCGCATCAAACACAGCAGAACCCGCGTCTGGCGAACAATTCACCAATTCTACCCAAATAACCAAGAGACTTTCCCGCCATAGCTTTTTTTCTTCTTTCTCAACACAGCGACACACACACACCCCCTCGCGCCGCCGCGCCGAAACACACACGACAATGGCGACGACGGAAACGACCACGGCCGCGACCGTCTCCGGGGGCCCTGCCGCCACGGTGCTCAACCACACAGTCAAGCCCTACAGCTTTACCTTTTCGCCCTTTCTGCGCGAGGCGTACCAGGTCGGCCTGCCGGCCGACCGACCCATCTGCAAGGCGTACCAGACGGGCAGCTGCCCCAACGGGACGCGCTGCACGGAGCGGCACGTCACCGACGGGCGGACGCCGTCGTCGTCGTCGCACCCGACGGGCGGGCTCAACTCGCTCGTCTGCAAGCACTGGCTGCGGGGCCTGTGCAAAAAGGGCATCCCCTGCGAGTTTCTGCACGAGTACAACCTGCGCCGCATGCCCGAGTGCAACTTTTTCATGCGCAACGGCTACTGCTCCAACGGCGAGGAGTGCCTGTACCTGCACGTCGACCCGCTGTCCAAGCTGCCGCCGTGTCCGCACTACGACATGGGCTTTTGCCCGCTGGGCCCCGTCTGCGCGAAAAAACACGTCCGTCGCAGGCTCTGCCCGCTGTACCTCGCCGGGTTCTGTCCAGAGGGGCCCGAGTGCCGCCGCGGGTCGCACCCCAAGTGGTCGACGACGCTGGAGCGGCCGACGGTGAAGCCGGAGCCCAAGACGGAGGAGGAGCTGCGCGCGGAGATGGAGCTGCTGCAGCAGCAGCACCAGGCGCAGTTTGGGCACGACGACGGCGATAGGCAGAGGGACAACAAGGATGACCGCTTTGGTGGTCGTCATGGTGGAAGAGGTGGTGGGAGGGGTGGCTGGAGAGGACGAGGCGGCGGTCGTGGTCACTTTAGAGGTAGAGGCGGGTATTGAATGTTTTGATGATATTGTACGAGTATGGAAACATTTGCATTTGGGGGGGGGTCGGAACAATACGAGGATTATGATACCCGCAGGCGGACAAAAAGCAGACCTGCCAGGTCGTGACAAGACGTTCGAGCTATTTTCTGAGAAAAGTGTTGTTGATAGTAATATCATGATTGGAATTTCGAATTCTTCAAATATGCACAACAGAGTCGTGAAGTCGTCTATGTAACAATTAATTTGCGCAGGTTTATCCTACTGATACACGGCAACATGTGTGCCTAGCTTTGGCGCAGCTTCTTCAACTGTTCACGCACCAGCTTCTTTGGTGGGCGTCCAGAGATTGCTGTCTCTTTCCGACGTCCAGGCGTTAATCTCTGACGGTACCGCAATGAATTCATTGCTGCCCGTGTCACCGTCTTCGCTGGGCGTACGAGAGGACCCTTCCTCGCTAGCCTTCCACGTAGATAGTTCATCGACGCGGCGAATGCCCATCAGCCACGAAACAAGCCCGCGTGGAGCCCAACGGCCGACAAAGCCGTAAACGCTGGATCCAAGACCTATACGCACCGTGTCGCTCGTAATGGAGCCATCAATGACGTCAAACACAGAGTTGTGCAAGCGGCGCAGCGAGCTTCCCTTGAAACCACGAATGCGCGCGCCGGAAATGGCTGAGCTCGTCTGTGCAACAAAGTTGCGCGCGTAGACATGTCTGGCACCGTCAGGCCAGACGAGCGTCTCCTGGGGCTGGCCGGTCGTGTGTTGGCCCTGGCCAATGGCCAGATTTCGGGCAGGGACAAAGCCGGCAAAGTCAAAGGTTCCCAACTGCATGTGCGTCACGGGAATGTCAAGAGGTCGCAGCTCGGCCGTCAGAACCTCCGTAAAGGCTGAAAGCGCAGAACAGACGGTGGCTTCGGGGGCGTGAAACGGAGGGTTGATGGACGAGATGATGGAGGGCGTCAAGACCATGACCTTGGGCGGCACCCATTTTTCGCCAATGGGCTGAAGTCGGGAAGTAAGTAGCGGGAGAAAAGCCTGAATGGTGAGGATTGGGTGAAGGAGATGGGTGTTGAATAGGTCAGCGAAGCTCGAGGGCGGTATCGTCGCAATCGGCGAGGTCTGGTAATGGAGGCTCGGGATGAGAATGACGGATCGCAGAGTTAGCTGGTTTGGCTTAATTTGAGGACCTGGGGCATGCGGCGACCGGAGGTACGCCGCAAATTTCTCGATGGCAGATCCGGCACTAGGAGGCTGCAGTTCAAGTTAGCATCGACCTCGGAGCCAATCGCGCGCGGTACATGGCCTATACTCACATTCGTTGTATCAATCTTCAAGGGGCTGATGTCTTGACGCGCGTAGGACTGCACCATTCTCTCATCCTCGGGCGCATCGCAGACGACGTATACGATGAAACCCCGTCTCTCCATGTCCAGTGAAAGGGACTTGGTCAGGGGCAGCGTGGGCGAACCGGCAATGACAACGACTTCGGTCCGCCCGCCATTCCTAGCACGCTTGGCGCGGCGCGTTTTGCGCATGGACCTGGATTTCTGGAAGCCCTTGAAGACGACAGTACCGCAGATAACGACAATGACACCCGTGAGGATCTTGTGTTTTGAGACCCAATCTTGAGCCTGCTCCCATGTTGACACGGACACCACGGCGGCGGGCACCTTTACTGGTGGCGCGGGCCTCACCGAGTCAGGAATCCACGTCTGGGAGCTCAAGGCATCACGAACGGCGTCGGCGGCGCGGTCGACGCCTTTGTCTATAATCTCGGCCGCATTGTTGGTATATTGCCGGAACTGCACAGGAATCTTTCCCAGCTGCAAGGTCATATGCGTCAGTGAAAAGCGGTTGCGGACGTCGACTTGAAGCATGAAGACGACTTACCAGGTCTATAAATTGCTGCTCGTCCACCGGCATGATGATCAAGATGGCCGTTGCATGTGCGATGGGATGAAAGAGGAGTCGAGTGACGTTATTCTACTTTTTTTCGGCCCAAAACGGTGCCTTGTTTGGCTCCTGGCGTTGGTGGGGCATTCCACTGCACCTAGCGCCACAGCATGTCAACGGCCATGTGCCACACGGCTCGCGGCCCATGAGGCATGCTCACGTATTCTGAAAAGCCGTCCGTCTAAAACGTTGAAACGCGTTGTATTTCAGAGTCGAAGGAATGCTTCCTATTGGTAAGTAGTTATCAAAGTCGTTTTCTCGGCTCACGGGTGTTGCTTTCATACCCGGTATTCATGGTCAGTTCTACGGAATAATACGGACTCCGTAACTTGGCGATGATGAACTAATCAAGCAATTGCCACGACGTTGTGTAGAAGGGCTGTACTAGGGAACTACCACTCTTATAGCAATCGAGCCGGCTGAAGTAGACGACACGACCGCACAAGATGCATGACCAACAGATCTCCAGAGTTGCGCAAAATTAAAAGGCATTGATACAGTCTGTTGCAGGGTAGTACAAGGGACCTCGGAGACAGCATCGAAACCAGGGCTGCATAAACATTTGAAGCTCCAGCGTAAAGCTCGGCGTAGCTGTCCAATACAATCCGAACCTGGCGTGCGCAACCAGACAAATCAGAAATCAAGGCACTGCCGAATGACTGCATGAACAGGATCGATCACGGAAAAATAGTGGCGTTCAAAGGAATTCGTCCTGCCGTCTCGGCTAGGTTAGCACGCAGTTTACTAAATACGCTGATTGGCCTGCCATCGGCCTTGAAACAAAACCCCCAAAGCCCCAGAATCACCCCGCCGTGCCCGCCACCTTCAGCGCCCCGTTTCCCCAACTGGTCCCTAAAATCTTCCACTCACAGCGCGGTGGCGCTTGCGGGGTAGCAGCTGACAGGTGCCGGTTCGGTGGTTATTAGTGACGGCTTCACAGGCTCGGAGCACCCCGCCAAACCCGCGCGTCCCAGAGCGAGACCAACTTTCTTAGCAGCATCCTCCATGAGGCAAGTTGTCGGGTCGGCAGAATACCTTATCTGGATCACCCAAAATCTCGTGACCCAAGCCGGACATATTTTATGACCATCTAAACTGACTTAAAATCTCCTTCGGTCTATGTTTGAAATACCTTCTTCTTATCTCTTCTTCCAAGGTTGACAGCAGTCCATTGCGCTAGAGATAGCCCCTCTTATGATGACCTTGATGGACTACCTCCAGCACAGGCGTGACTGGTATGTCTGCCGCTTCACGAACTCTGTTTTCTCCCGCTCTAACGTTTGGTAAACCCATAGCCGCACCAAGCAAGAAGAACGGGCCACCCGGATCCGCGCCCTCCAGTCCTATCATGGCCCTTTCAGCGTCCTAGACAAGGACATTGTCAACAAGCCAATCCAGGCACTGGTCAAAGAGGTTCACCAAGATCCCAGCAAAGCCACGCAGATCCTCAAAACCTATGGCAAGGTCGCCCTCAAGGCTCAAGAAAAGACCAACTGTGTTACAGAAATTCTCCTCGACTCGGCTGAGAAGTGGGTGACGGATTGCTCAATCAACCTCAAGGGTCCCTTGGCTGGGATCCCCGTCAGCTTAAAGGACACGGTAGACGTCACTGGCTATGACAGCACCGTCGGATACAGCCGTTTTGTCGGCATGAAGAGCGCCGACGGCCCTACCGCGCGCATACTAAAGGACGCCGGCGCCGTGCCCTACGTCAAGACCAACGTTCCCATCACTCTCCTCAGCTTCGAGTCCGCCAACGATGTCTGGGGCACATCCACGAACCCTTACAACAAAAACTATACACCCGGCGGTTCCACTGGTGGTGAAGGCGCGCTGCTGGCGCTCGGCGGCAGGATCGGTGTCGGCAGTGATGTTGCCGGCAGTGTCCGCTGCCCCGCGCACTTTTCTGGCATCTACTCTCTCAAGTGCTCGACCGGCCGCTGGATGAAGCTGGGCACGCGCACCAGCATGCCCGGCCAGGATGGCATACCTGCCGTGTACAGCCCCATGGCCCGCACTCTCAACGATCTCACGTACTTTACGCGCTCCGTTATCCAGATGAAGCCTTGGGAATATGACTACTCTGTCCACCCCATTCCGTGGAGATCTGACGTTGAAGAAGCCTACTCGGAAAAGAAGCAGCTCCGTGTGGGGGTCATGCGCACTGATGGTGTCGTTGACCCTAGCCCTGCTTGCGCTCGCGCTCTCGAGATGACAGTTAGAGCTCTCCGTGTCGAGGGCCATGAAATCATAGACAACATTACGCCTCCCGAGCCCTACGAGGCTCTGCAGATTGCTTCACAGTTGCTCGACGCCGATGGTGTCCAGACGGCCATGTCATTTTTTCGCACCGGCGAGGGCAACGATCGCGGCGTAGCTCAGATGCGATTCTACTTTAACCTCCCCCGCGTCTTTAAATATGTGCACTATCTCTGGGTCCGACATGTCCGCCGTGATCCTGTCTGGGCCGGTATCCTCCGCAACTGGCACCCCAAAACAACCTACCAGTACTGGCAGCTGATTGCCAAGCGCGAGGCATACAAGCGCAGATGGTTTGACTTTTGGGAGGAAAAGGGCTTTGACTTTATCGTCGCTCCTCCGAATGCCACCCCTGCTGTTCCTCACGGCGGCATGCACGACGCTTGCAGCAGTTGCGGCTACACATTCCTCTTCAACCTGGTTCGTTTCTCCATGATGCAAAGCATAATCGAAAGTGCAATTTTTTGCTAATAATCATCAGCTTGATTACACTGCTGGTGTACTTCCTGTAACGCACGTTGACAAGGAAAAGGACCAGTTGCCCAAGGGCTTCAACGTCTGCAGCCTCAACGGCGTGGCCCGCGGCGCATACAGACACTACAACGCCGATGACATGCACGGTCTTCCCGTCGGCGTTCAGGTGATTGGAAGCAGACTGGAGGAAGAAAAAGTGCTTACCTTGATGAAGAGAGTAGAGGATGCGCTTGGCGACGACAAGTTCAAGCTGCTGGAGCTAGACTAAGACAGCAGCGTTGAGCACCCAATTTGACCACTGAACGATATCGTGGCCAATACAGCCACAACTATAACCTCTTTGCATCGTAGCAGAATCCTTGACACATTCAATTTGTGGACTCCGGACTCTGTGACGTAAATCGACAAGTCGGTAGAAAATTCGCGCCTGGGAATCCTGGACCTATGGCTAGAGAGGCTCCGATCTCGGCGACTGGCAAGTTCGATGGCGCATTATATAGTAAGCTATAACAGCGCTTTCCTCCTGTGCATCTGCGCGAAACCAGTGCCAGACGTTGTTTCATTAAGATATCCCAAAGGTCCCATTTCAATATACCAGTTTATTCTCACTATTTGATTGAATTTTGTTGACAGAAATGGCTGAGCAAGGCAAGGATCATTGGCATTCTGGTGTAAGTGACACGCCGAGGGCTTTCAACCCCGCAAATACCAACCAACCAACCTCTTTTCTAACTTTGACGGTCATGCCAGGACTACCAGCACTCGGCATCATTCGTACCCAAGTTGGCGGGCAAGGTGACTCAATGGCTTGATTTACAAAAAGACGATGTTGTACTAGATATTGGCTGCGGCGGTAAGTTTCAATAGCGGGCGACTCTACGAGCGGATATGAGGGAGCTAATTTACGTCCTTTCTCATAACCATACGACCAGATGGCATCTTGAACCTAGAGTTTGCCAAGGTGCTGTCCCAAGGCAAAGGAACCATTCACGGCATCGACAGCTCAGTAGCCATGATCGACGCCGCCAAAGATTTGTGCAAAGAGCACCGCAACGCGACCTTTGAAGGCATGCATCATCACAACCCCCCCCCCCGGAGCCATCACTCAAGGCGAGTAGCTGACAAAATCACCGCCAGTCCTCGACGCAACCAAGATGCAGAGCAAGCCCGAGCTGCAAAGAGCAACATTCACCAAGGACTTTTCCAACGCCGCCATGCATTGGATCCTGCGCCCCGCCGCCGCGCGCCAGCCCTTTTTCGCCGCCGTCCACGCCGCGCTGGCGCCCGGCGGCGTCTTCGCCTTTGAGATGGGCGGCCTCGGCAACGTCAAGGAGATGGCGGCCGCGCTGCTGGTGGCGTGCGCGCGGCGCGCGCCGGGCGGGCTCTCGGCCGTCGTCGACCAGCACTACCCGTGGTTCTTCCCCGACGAGGCGTGGGCGACGGCGGCGCTCGAGGGGGCCGGGTTCCGCGTAGACCGCGTGGAGCGCGAGTGGCGCCCGACGAAGGCGGATAAGGGGGGCGTGGAGGGATGGATCAGGCTGTTTGGGAGCATGATTCTGGAGAGCGTGCCAGAGGGCGAGCAGCGGGAGGATGCGGTGAGGGAGGCGGCGGAGGCGCTGCGGGTGGTGTGTGATGATGGGGACGGAGGGGAGATGATTTCGTATGTTCGTCTGAGAGCGCTGGCGACCAAGGTATGATGGTATTGCAAAACCGTCGCAGTTAGACGTGTATGAGCTTTCTTGGCATTCACCTCATGTTCTTGTCTGGTGCGAATTCGTGATGCTAGGTCGGCGGCATCTTGTTCAGCCTTGCGATGCGTCGTTTTTTCGAGCTTGTGAACGACATTAGCATGATGAAAGTTGATAGAAGAATCATCTGATAGACATGTTGATTTGTCAACCATTTCTTGGTAGGCAACGGGACTGATGTGTCGTGTTAGCCGCCCGGTGTATCAATGCTGAGCCACCTTCTTGTCCTTCCATCGTGCCGTAGAGGTGGTGGTTAAAGGACGCACAACTGCAAAAACACCTGACAATACAAAAGCCGACGCAGCATGTCATGACATTGGCTCTCCGCTGCTTCTTTCCTCATCACATCATCCTATTACATTCATGAGAGGCCCAGACGAGAATCATGCCGCCGCGAGAGAAACTGATTGGATCGGTTGTGCACCTGACGCGCCTGCCGCGCGCCGACGAGGCGCTGCGAATGCTCCAACACATCATTTCGGCCGTGCTGCCGATTATGCGTAACCACCGGTGGCGGGTAGGCAAGCTGGCCGAGTTTTACCCAGACGAAGATGATCTGTTAGGTACGTTTACAGTCTCCATCTTGTTAACTGTTGCCCCTTTTGAGCGTCATGTCACTGACACGTTTCTGCGGGAGTAATTCAGGCCTGAATGTCAGCGCCGGGCGGGAGATTTTCCTGCGGCTGCGCTATCACAACGACAAGGCCAGGTTAGCAAGGTTCGACCAGGTGCTTGACACGATGCTGCATGAGCTATGCCATAACGATATCGGCCCCCACAACGCCGCCTTTCACGCGCTGTGGGATAAGCTGCGTGATGAGCACATGACACTGTCGCTGGGCGACTCCATCAGCGTGTCGCTCGGCGGTAGTGGGTTTTCGTCAGAGGCTGCGGCGGCAGAGCGCGAACGAGACCTGGTCTTGCCCGGCAGAAGAGGCGCCGTCGGTGGTCATGGTGGTGGTCATCTGCACGGAGGGCGCAGGACGGTGACGCTGGGAGGGCGACGCGGGGAGACTGAGTGGGCGGGGCGCAGGAGGAGAGTGCTCGAGGGCTGCGGCGCCATCGGGCTCAACGAGGCGCAACTCAGGAACATCTGGGAAGGGGTGAGGCGCAACGGGTTCCGGACGACGGCGGTGGAGGCGATTGCGCTGGCGCTCGAGGATCTCAGGGACGAGGGGCGTAGGCCGACACGCATACGCAGGCTTCTAATCGAGGATACTGCGCCGACTAGAAATGGGAGTGGGAGTGGGAGTGGGCGTGGACGCCGCGACGTGGAATGGGCGTGTCCAGTGTGCACGCTGCTTAACCCGACAAGCCAGTTGTATTGCGATGTGTGCGGTACTCACGTGTAGCGGTGAGGTATTGGTGATGTGACCAAGGAAAGAGGACGACTGTTGAGAATCTCACTAACATGTATAATAGAGGGCCATTATAGAGAAAGGATAACCTGCATAGCGGCGATTTGTGTACCTTGCCAATTTGTTTATGAATGTTGAAATTCGGGCACGGGAGATTGGGCTCGTATTTGAGTTGTGATAATTTTAAATGGGTGCAATAAGTCGGCAATAAAATCCCAAAGAGTGCTGAATCCTGATCGCTTGTGCAGGACGGATCGGCCAGTTTGAGTGGAGATGCTGTCGGTAGCGAGAATTAAGGCATATCTTTGACCTGTGCTCACAAATTCACAATAGACTGCGGTCAGCATCCTTGCCTGACAGGCAAGCAAGGGTGGCAGGCTTTTAGACATGCGTAGTCATTCAGATGGGGTTTGCCGCCCATGCATTTGTAAAACCTGCATTTTACTAGGCGGTGTTTCTCCCGCTCGAGACTCGAGTTGCCTGACGGACTAAATAAGGCTGGCGCGCATGGTTTGGTGCATTGTATAATATCTGTCGATGGTTGTGTGGGTGGCTATCGGGCAGCCAAGTCATGGCAATTCTTTCTTCAACGGGTCAGCCATTAAATATTTATTTGGTTGGATAGAATGGTATGACTGCTCATTTTGCTTGAAAGTTTGTGAGTTTGATGCTTCTTTGCTGGCTCGGCTGCGTACGCAGCGTATCGTCAGAGGCCTAGGGTGTGAATAGCAGGCGGGCACGGAATTCGGAAAAAAAAAGGCGGAAATTAGGTTTGAACGGGAAATCTGGCCGCGACGTCGGTAGGGAGGGTTTTGAGGCAAGGGGCCCGTCTCGAGGGCTAGGCTTTGGAGGGGAAGCAGAAAGGTTCCGAGATGCGGATGTGAGGCGAGGTCGCGATATTTGCATGGCGCAAATGGGAGACCATCGGGAGGCCAATGACGGCAAAGGGGAACAAAATCAAGGTTGCCGTTTCAGGACGGGTGCATGGCTGCTGCAGTGGTGGCGATGTGGTGGCGACGATGTGGTGTTGAAGCACCATGAGGTAGGTGGTAAATAGTCGCAAGCAAGGTAGCAGGTACCTAAGGTACCTACCTTAGGTATCGAGAAAGTTGATTAGTAACAAGGGCTCGGAGACAAAGGATGTCCCATCTGACATGTTTGAAACCCGTCTCTTTGATTCGCTGGTTCCGCGTCTTGAAAGCTCGCCATGCTACTCATTGTTTGTGATTCATCTTAAAATTCCCTTCTTCTTTAATAGTTCTTTTGATCTCTCTTTGACGGCAACCGGGTGCGACGCTACCAGGACCGGAGCCCACAACATGTTCTGGACCAGGCCGGACCCAGTTGGACAAGGGGCGCAAAAAACAAGGAAGGGGCCCGAGAAAAAGCTTGGAACGGCGGTCGGGAGGGCACGCGGCGGTCGGGAGGGCACGCAGCTGTCGGGGCCTGGTGCGTGTCACTGTGTTGCAACCCGCTTGGATGGTGTCTCACATGAGGGTTGTTGATCCCGGTCGAGGTCAAGTCGAGTAATTCGTAGTCGACAAGTTGTTGATGTTCATCAAGTGGCAGAAAGATGAGCATCAGTGTCGCATGTATAATTAGACTCATACGTATAAATAGATGAATAAGATGAGGCAGGCAGAAAGAGGCGCATCTAATTGTGCTTGAGGGGCGTTATTAATAGTATAATAGGGGTCCATTATAGGCACTCGGCCATTTGAATGGCACGAATGGGCAGTGAACACTGAAGGCTACCTATATGCCGTGCGGCGACCCGCTGACGAATCGCTGTGGGCATGGACTGGGCGGTGGTGGCTTGCTTCTGTAACTGCGCATCAGACCATTCTCGCAGCACCTGCAAACAAGGCAACGAGGTTGAAGAAAATGAAGAAAAATTAGAGAAAAAAAAAAGAAACAAAGAAAAAAGCAGGGGACCAAAAGAACAAATTTCCAGACAAGCGAGGTATCTGCAGCACCTCGCCCTGGTAGCCAAATGGTACAAGAGTGTTCAGCTCCAAAGAGGGTCCTGCAGAGGCGACGTCGATCACCGGAGTAGGAGCCGCTGGGGCTCGGGAGAGGAGGGCCCAGAACGAACCAGGTCCCCTGCCTGCCTGTAGGTGGGCACTCGACACCAAAGAGTCAACAATGACAAGTTTTGATAGTCAAGAGTCAAGACTCGACAGTGACAGTCAACAGACAGATTCGAGAACTCACACATTCCCACACTGCTCCGCTTCACTGGAAATAGCGCGATGTGGCAGTGTGGCACGCTGGGTGGACTGCTGTCAGGCGGCTTGGGCTTCCGCTAACGCGCTGAATTTGTACAAGTTGCAGGCTGTGTCTAAACGGGTACGGAGTACCGAGTACCTAGCAATATATTCGTAGGCAGACGGTGTACGGTAAATCTGGGTAGCCGACTGGAAAGCTGTTCTGCATTAAGCGGCAGCAATTAAAGTGCATATGCCAATAAATCCTTTGTTGAAACGAATAATAGAACAGAAATAATAATTAAAAGCCAACGGCCAGGAGGAATACCGGTATCTGTACCTAACTACCTAGGTACCTACGGTATTTAGATAGGTACCTAGGTAGGTAGAAACAGCCCATCACTGTTCGCTTAGTGACCCAGTTTACCAGTCGAGGCCCCGCCACCCATGCAGTTTCCAGTTTCCAGTTTCCACTCAAAATTCCCTGTTTTATACACCCAAAACGCACCTATTTTGTACTTGCCTACCACCTAACTAACTATTGCTACCTTGCTACATCAGTATTAAACTTAAGGTAGTACTGTCGACTGATTCTATTATTCCCTGACCCTGCTTTGCCGCCTGCCTACCTCAAGCCTCTTGATCATAGTTCCAGCCAAAATATCCACCCTCCTGCCGCCGCTTCGTTCTTGTGATTCCAGTTACTGCACCCGTCTATCCGTAACCGTAATCCATACCGCTTTCATAATATCTACATCCAGAATCCAGCCTTGCACCCGTCCAGGATCCAGACCAAAGCCTAGCCTCTTGCTGTCAAACTAGCCAACTCTTGCACGCACCTCTCCCCATCGCCTTTTCACACCTTCTCTCCTTCATGACTGTAACTCTGGTCTAATGCTTATTCCAAACAAGCTCGATTTCAACATCCCCACCCCCCACCTCTTCATCGCCCATACTCACCCTCGCCCTCTCCTTCTCTTCTTTCCCGTTTGTCCGCCATCCCGCCCCCAACGTCTATCCCGCTACTTCACCTTGTCCGACCGTGACTGTGACTCTCCAATAACCAAGTAATCCAATTATTGCTTGTCTCGTCTCGACTCGTCTTCGCATCACCGGCATTTATTGCAACCGACCTCGACCACCACCACTCGTCGTCGCTTTCATCGCACTATCCATCACGGAAGCACGCCGCACGCCGCACACGATCCGATCCCACCCACATCGGTAGTTGCCTGTACCTTAGACCTGTTCGCGACGTTGCGCAACCCTCCCAGAAACTCTCTCCTGCCGACCAAGACCAACAGACATGTTTCGACTGCTGCCTCCAACTTGCTAGCTTGGATCTCTGCTGGCCTGGCGCATGCCATTTTTACATTGCACCGGCCCGGCACCCCTACCCTCCAATCTTGGGTGACCCCAGCGTACTTGCATCACCAGCTTTCTCAACACCACGGGCCATGGGCGCGTCCGCGCAGCCTGAACCCGCCGACATGGCCGCTTCCGACTCTCTCCATCTCACCGACATTCTCACAAATACCGCCTCGGCAATCGCTGCCACCGATGCTGCCTCGCTGGCACCCGCACATGTCGTCCCCGAAACTGAAACCGACCATGTCGCCGTCGACTCCAACCTTAAATCGAATACCACCGCCATTCATGCCCACGCCGTCAGCAATGGCCGTGCTGGTAGTCCTCAATCGCTTGGAGGCGGACGCTTCTTTCGTGATCCCCTCGGTATGCCTGTCCAACATAGTCGCTCTCAGTCCCAGAGCCCGTTTCGTCTCGCCATGCCCACCATCTCCCCAGCCCAGCTGTCCTTTTCCGCCATGCAGTACTTGCCCGTCCCCGTCATCGTTCTCAACAGTCTCAAGACCGTCGTCCTCGCCAACGAGGCCATGGGCAGAATGATGGGCATTATAACCAACGACACGGACGATGACGACACTTCCCTCACCATCGATCGCCTCCGCGGCCAGACCCTCTCCCAGGTCGGTATCGACATGCTGCAGGATGGCAAGCCCGTTTGGATCACCTGGGAGACCTTCTTCGACACCTTGGTTCACGAAATCGGCGCCCATCCGCCTGCTTCTGGCCAAGACCAGCTGTCCGCTACCGCTACTGCCGGTGACGCTACTCCCACCATCAACGGTCCCGTGAGCCCTTGTAAACAACGCCGTGGCTCTCCCACCAAGCCCGCCCAGGACGCTATAGTCGAAGTCATCATTTCTAGAAAGGGCTTGCATAAGACTACCTTTGACAGTCGCTACAAGTCCAAGGAGTCGGAATTCCATGCCTTTGCCAAAATGATTGTCACCGTTTGGGAAGTCGAGAACAAACAAGTTTACTTTACTCTTACCTTTACCAACACCCAGTCCACACCCTCGACCCCCGTCAACAACAAAAAGAGCGTTGCCAAGTCAAGCGTTCTCGAAGCCGCCGAGCGAAAATCCATCAACAACTCCAACCCCTCCTCCGTCGCCTCCAGTCGGGACCCGAGCTCCCCAGCTCTCAACACACCTAGCGTCCTCACCATGTCTACCAGTCCTTTCCCCCCCATGGGCCCGCCCTCCATTGCAGCACACTCACCATCTAGTACACCCTCTGTTCTGCAAAAGATCATTCGCATGAAGGATGCGCTCCTGGACAATACTCATATACCTATACTAGCCATGTGGAAGGATGGTAGTGTTACATTTCCCAACAAGGCTGCTCGTCTATTGCTTCCACACGACGCTGATCTCGACTCGTCATCTGACGGCTTCGATTTGCTCAAAAACTGGGAAGTCTGGACTGAGGACTTTGCAAGAAGGCTAGAGCTCGACGAACACCCCCTTTCAATTCTTCTCAAGACAGGCACGCCCTTTGACAGCTTTCGTGTTGGTGTCTTTGACTCGCAAGGCAAGCGCATAGTATATGACCTACTCGGCGAAGCCATCACCGACGAAAAGTCGGGTGAATGCGTTGCCGGCGTCATCACTTTCCGAGACGTTACCGTAATGGCGGAAGAAATCTCACTCATCAAGGAGCGCGATGAGGAGCGCTTCAAGATTATTTGCGACACCATGCCTCAGCTGGTTTGGACTGCTACCGCCCAGGGACTGCACGATTTCTTCAACACTCGGTGGTACACGTATACTGGGCTGGCCCCTGAGCAGTGTCTTGGCCCGGCATGGGAGACTTGTTTTCACCCAGACGACAAGGTCGAGGCTCTATCAAGGTGGCGCAGATCTCTCGAAACGGGAGACCCCTACGTCATGGAATCCCGTTGCCGCAACAAAGAAGGTGAGTGGCGATGGTTCCTGGGGCGGGCACTCGCCGTGCGAAATCCAGAGACGGGAGAAATTGAAAAATGGTTTGGCACCTATACCGATGTCCACGAAAGTATCGAGACGAAGCTGGCAGCCAAACAAACACGCCAGCAGCTCCTCAGCGTCCTTGCACACTCTCGTGTCACCATTTTCACCGTTGATCCCAGTCGCCGCGTGACAATGCTCGAGGGAGCTTTGATCTGGTACACCACGTACGAGGACACGGAGAAGGGCCGTTGGTTCATTGGTGAGGACATGTACACCGTCTTTAATAGGCTTACCGAGCAAATGCCTGAGGGGGAACGACCGGACTGGCTCAATTCCATTGAAGAAATCCTTGAGGGGAACCGTTCAGAAGATATCAAAGAGCATGGCCTTGATGACCGCTGGTATCGCACGCGCTTTCTTCCCATGTACGGCAAGAGGCCGCAGAATGGGAAGCGAGCCAACGTCGAAGGTGTCATTGGCGTCGTCATGGATGTTACCGAGCTAAAGGATAGCGAGGAAGCCCTTCGCGAACAATCGCGCGCCAAGCATAGGGCCATTGCAAATGAAGCCGCGGCCAACGAAGCCAATCGGCTCAAGAGCCAGTTCTTGGCAAACATGTCGCACGAAATCCGAACTCCCATCACCGGCGTCCTTGGTATGGCCGAGCTTCTTGGCGACATGTGTCTGGACGAAGAGCAGCGCGACTATGTTGACAATATTCAAAGCTCCGCGACATCTCTGCTGACAGTCATCAACGATATTCTCGACTTTTCCAAGGTGGAATCCGGACGACTCGATATCGAGGAAGTTCAATTTTCGCTATCCATCATTCTAAAAGAAGTTGTGCGCATGCTAAAATTTGCAGTCGAACGCAAGAACCTCGATTTCCAGTCCAACATTGGCGACGACATTGAAAACGACCTAGCCGTCATTGGAGATCCTGGTCGCGTGCGCCAAATCATCACCAACCTGCTTACAAACAGTATCAAGTTTACAAGCCAGGGCTATGTCCGATTCTCAGTGGTAAAAGAAAAGGAGACGGCAGACTCCATCATCGTAAAGTTCGTCATTGAAGACACTGGGATCGGTATCCAGGAAGACGTCCGTCGAAAACTTTTTCAGCCCTTTAGCCAAGGAGATGCTTCGACTGCCCGCAGATTCGGTGGAACCGGTCTTGGCCTCACCATCTGCAAAAACCTCCTCGACTTGATGCGTGGCGAGATCACGCTCGAGTCGACAGTGGGAAGTGGTACGACGGCAACCTTTTGGATTCCTTTCCATAAGCCTCAGCGGCGCAACGCACAGAATGTCGCCGCCGGTTCTATTCCCGACCGCCTGCAGTCGGACCTAAGCATATCTTGCAACAGCTCAGAATTTGAAAACGCCATGGCTGCTACGCCTGCAGCCTCTGATGGTTCTGGACTCTCTGAACTTCGTCGTCGCTACTCTGTGCGGTCATCTCAGAGTGTCGAGCAGGATCTTCCCCGATCTGAACGAGCTGCGTTTCACATTCTTGTCGTCGAAGATAATGCAGTAAACCAAAAGATCGCAACGCGCACGATACGAAAACTCGGCTTTCAAGTAACTGCGGCATGGAACGGCAGAGAGGCTCTGGAGTATGTGCTCGGAGCGAGTGAGGGCCGAAACGTCAAGCCCGACATCATTCTCATGGATGTTCAGATGCCAATCATTGATGGCTACAAGTGCACGCATTTAATGCGGCATCACCGTCCGTACAAGGGTCTCATCCACAATGTTCCCATTGTTGCCATGACTGCCTCTGCCATCCAAGGCGACCGGGAAAAGTGCAAGAGAGCTGGCATGGATGACTATCTGGCCAAGCCGGTGACAATGTCCATACTGGAGCGCATGCTGATTCGCTGGTGCGTATCGCGACGCCGAGAGAGCAGTGTCGCTGACCGCGCGGTGTCTGACTGTTCTGAGCTGAGCGAACATTGCGATGCGTCTAGCATCCCCCACATCGCTGTCGGGAATAACGCCACCGTTTCACAAAATAGCCTCGATTATGGCAATGAAACGCAAGATGACTCGACAGGTGGTCCGGTCACACCGACACCGGCCACCGCCAATGGCCGTGACGAACTGTCGCCCTTTGACTCGCCGTCCTTGGTGAACATGCCACCACGGGTCCCGCGTCCCGAACGAGACGCCGAGTTCTCCAGCATGCTGCAGGAGACGAAGCTCATTGATGCCGCAGGTGGACCGGCATCCAACTTGCGCAGCAATAGCTATCAAGAACAGGGCTCTGGCGAGGCGCTGACGGAAGCCAACGTCACCAAGCTTGATATAGAAAACAAGCAACCTCACAGCTAGCGGCCAACATCAAAGGACACCACATCCCCAAAAAGTGTTGATGACTTTTACCCTCCTGTAAAAGTATACGAAAGCGACGATGAGCGGTTTAGTTTTTTTTTTCATTTCTGGCTACGTTTTTTTTTTCATTGGAAAAGTGGTTGTTTGGGTGATTCCTTTTCTAACAGGCGCAATACCACTTTGCTCCCGAGTATCTGGGTACAGATATACAGACACATGGGTCTTATTGGGCGATATAATATTCGTTGGATAATCGCCGGGAATGGCCGAGATAAATCCTTCTTCAAGTCCCTTGGCATTGTTTCCTCTTTCCATGACACTTTACTTGTGGGCGAGAACTTCTGGCACAGATGTTGTTTCACTTTTGTCCTTTCTGCCTGCACAGCAGCCCTCTCGTGTGATAGGGCCCACTACTAACTTTGCCGTTGCGGGGAATCGGATTACTATGCTCCTTTTATTCTCAAAGTCTGCCATTTTGCAGTTATTGTTACAAAGGGAGATTTTTTCTTCGGAGAGGAAAACATCTTTATTTAGAATGTGGGATTATTGGGCATAGGTAGGGAAAAACTTGGACATAACATGGTGGTGATGGGCTTTTGATAGTTACACACAGGCTACTTATTACAGAGACGAGCAAGGATTGGAATGATTCGAGATGGTCGGCGTGCTGTCTACAATGTACCTGACTCATTGTAATGCGAATACAACGAAAGAAATAGAAGAACATGATTCATTCAAGAAAATAGTGAAACTTGATTATTTTTAATCCAATCCAAAGTACTCGGAAAGGCGGAAATGTACCAGTTCTTGACTGGTTGCGACCTGACTCGGGATGTATAATGCGAGGACGATGCTGACACACCGTTACGTTTACTTTTGAATGAAACAATTTCAAGCAGGCCTCGGGCCAATAAATGCACACGTATCAAGAACAGTAAAAAATTAAAAAGAAAAATGGCGATAACCCATCAAACCCCGTTTCCATACAATAAACCCAAATACTCCCGTCTATCTGACTTGTACAAGTGTAGTTGTTTAGAAGTGTTCCTTCCAGAAACGGAACTGGACCTCGCGAGCCGTAGCGCTCTTGCAAGCAGATTTGATGTCGCGAGCTAAAGACGTCGTATTAGTACAACAAAAGATTTGATGTGTTGCGTCAAGAGCGTCAAAAACTTACCAGCTGCCGAGGGACCGCAAAAGTAGACACCGACGGTAGAGCGCATGCTGCCCTCCAGGCCGTTAATGTAGGAGCGGTCGAGGATGCCGTCGCGCATCGTGGTGAAGAGGCGGCGAAAGTCCGGACGGCCAAACTGAGTGCGGGCCTTGAGCTCGGTGAGGGGATCGGCGTTGGCGCCCACGCTGTTGAGAACAATATTCTGCGTCGTGTCCATGTCGAGCTTCTGTGTCAGGTATGTGTGGATCTTGAGGAACTCGACGCCGTTGCTGCCGGGCAGGCGCGCGGCCTCGTTGGACTGCTCCTCGAGCGAGGACAGCAGCGTCTGGAACCACTCAAAGGAGCCCGTGTCCTTGCAGACCCAGATGAACTCGACACGACGAAGACGCGTAGGCGGGTTGGGAGAGTTGCGTAGGTGCCAGATGTTCTTGAGGATCGAGGCCCACGGCGTGACACCGATACCGGTGCCTATGAGAACGGCAATTTCATTCTCAAACACGTCCTCGGCAGGCGCTCCATATGGGCCGTCGATGCGGAGCCCAGGCATCTGCTGGCCGTTTTGCAGGGCGACTTCGTACATGCCCATGGGGTCCACGCCGTCATACAGCTTCGCTTGGGCGTTACCGGCACCGAGAGCATCACCGAGAGCCTGGGTAAAGTCACCGACTTGGCGGACGTGGATGGATACGTACGGATCGAATGGGCACGAGGTAATGGTAAAGGGATGCCACTGGTACTTGGAGATGGAAGGGATCTGGAGGAAGAGCCACTGCCCAGCCTTGTATCGGAAGGAAGGCTTGTTGAACTGAATCTCAACGACATCGTACGGGTGGCGAACAACTCGAGCGATCTTGGTCTCGCGACGTGCGCGAATCTCGCGGTACAGACGCTCCATAAGGTAGAAACCGCCAGTCCAGAGCTCCCATCGCCAGCCGAGATAACCGATGCAATGTGTCCAGTATTGCTCCCCCGCAAATGGCGAAAAGGCGTCGACAGAGTCGCGAACAAAGCAGCCGGTGGTGTGAGTGTAAAGTGCCAAGAAGAAAGGAATAAACAGATGGTGCGTGTACCAAAACGTCTCAAAGGACTGTTGACGAATACGCGAGTGGGCTGTGGTGTACATGAACAGCATGCAAAGCAGCATGACGTGTCCAGTGATGCCACCAGGTTGAGCGTAATGGATCTGGACAGCAGAGACGGGTCGGATCTGGGTCTTCTCGACATTGTAAAAGTTGACGTAGTGAGCGGCGACATGCGCAATGGTGAATATTAAGAGGGAGTAGGCGAGTTGTCGGTGAAGCCATATATTTTCGTCAAGTGGCAGGAATCGAAGTTTGGGACGGACCCATCGCATGATTGTGCGACAAACAGGGAGCAGAATGAGCATTCCGTCGACACTCAGGACGAGACCAGCACCGCGAGAGATCCAAACCGAGAATTTTAGAGAGTTGAGACCGGCGAGTCGCTCATCTGCGGCTTGCTTCCACCTAGTCGTTGTGTGAACATCAGTTATGAATACGTTGGTTAACGAGACTTACCATCCGTAGGCGAAGATGGCCCAGTGAAATGTCCAGAAAAGAACATGAAATGTGAGTTTTCGAGCAGTAAATTGCTTTAGAAAGAGCTCGCGATAACCTAATTGACCAGCCATGTTGAGGTAGAGAATTAGTTGATCATAAGGATGATGAGAGGTGTTGTGTCGACCGGCGACAATACTGCTGGGACGACGACTTGATCGAGGGTATTGGCTCGGCACGTATAAAACCGAGTCTTGATGCAAAAGAATGAAAATGCTGTCGCTCAAAGGCCCAAACTACAAGGAAACCGGAAACGAAAGGCAGAATTAGATGTAGTGGGAAGAAGACAAGTCAATCTGAGCCAGCAGGAGGATGAATGAAAGGAAGAGACACTGTCGGCCCCAGGTCAGAAGTTGAGACGGAAGAAAGAAAAAGAAATGGGACGAGAAGAGAGGAAGCGATATGGGCCGAGTTAAGGTGATAAATGCTGGGGGTAGCAGAGCAAGGTAGGGAACTTGTGCTCAACAACGGGGCGAGGCTATCCAGGATGTGTCGCAGAGTCAAGGAAAACCAGATCCGGTCTTGTTGATGCAGGACCAGTGCTTCAATTCATTCGGATAAGTGAGCTCCCAAAGCCTTTGAAACCAAGGCCTCGGTGAAGGCTTGAACTGTCAGCGGCGGCGATGTCCTGGCGTAAAGAAGGTGCAAAATGATGGCGGACAATTTTCGTCTCAGGATTTAGGATGAGAACAAGGTAAAGTTTGAGCCCACGGAATCAGACTACAGAGGTTGCGACGAAGGGGGCCGCAAATATGCGACGCAGAGCGTGAGAGAAGCAGTTGGAGAATGCGGGTGTTTCGAATATGCCTAGGGTGTATTGGGATAGCAACGTCGCTATGCAGAGTGAAGGCTGCAAAAATCGGAAATCGGGGAGGAATCGAGTCGAGAAAGATTGCAAGAGGTCTGCGCGTGAGCAAAAAGCGTCTATTGTGTAAGAAGCAAAAGAGACAAGACACGGTCGTGCGGCTGGGCAACGACTTGTACTATCGAGTTGACGAACTCCAACGGCAGTGGGAGGAACAATCCCCGCTAGAGGGTCCATTTCAACCCTGGGGCAGGAACAAAGCCAATGCTAAATGGGGGGACAATCGAGACTGCTCGTGCTCTCAGTGGCTGCATAAATTTGGCATTGAGCGGGCCCGGCGCTTAGAGATTCGAATGTGGCCAAAGAGCGACGGCTGTGGCTGCAGTGTGACGGAACTAATGTCTGGGTTGAGGACGGGGTGGACGTGTGTGGGTTCGGCAGACCAGAAATCACAAAGCATGACCCGCGACAGGCAGAAGAAAGGTGGACGGGTCATGGTGATGATGGTGCAAAATGGTGTGACCAAGAAAAAATGATGCTATCGAGAGAGTCTTGGTCTTAGTATTGCACATTCTAGCATAAACCGCCAAGCGTTTGCAGCAGGACTGGTGGCTGGCAGCTGGCAGTTAGCTGAGCGGTGAGGTGGGATTACGGCAGAAATTACCTTTGCCCGTTTGCATCGTCGACCACCATAGCTCAAGCTAATTTTCTTTCCAATCTTGACCAGCCGTTGTCCAGCTAGCCTCTTTCCATTCATCACATTATGATTCGACGCCGGCTCACATTCCTTCATCCCTTGACAGCGCCATTGACCCTCGCGCGTTCAACCCCGCCAAAGTGCTCGACGCAGCGTGTTTCAGCCGCATCGGAGACGGCAATGAACATGCTCCTGCACGGAATACATCTCATTCACCCTTGCTACGTCTGATCATCCGTTCCTCAGCTGCCTTCATCACCCTCTGGAAGCGGCCGCAATATATCCGATGCCAGATCGTCTAATGTATAGAGGCGCAGCTGTTTGCTGGGCAAGAAGTCCCATCATGTTGTCATACCTGGCTTACCTCTGTGAGCTGATGCAGACTCGCACGACAGAGTCCGCGTGGCTCCCAGCCAAGAGACTGGTGGCGGCCGCTGAGCGCTTAAATTGAGGTTGTCGGCCACCAATCTTTCTCCAACTACAGCATGCATGCGCAGTGATGGGTCACCGCTGACAAGCCTCGTAAGAATACAAAAAAATAGAACACGCCGTTTGAGGCCGAAGTGCATCGCATCTACGGCCGGTCGCATACAGACAAACAGGCACTTCATGCAGGTCCTGACAGCCGTAGCCGTCCAAAGGAGCGGCATATGGATGTTTTGGAATCCTGCTGATGCACAGTACCCGAACGAGGTCACCAAACGAGTTGCAACGTCAGTGCAAGGACCATATTTGTTTGCAAAATCTATCCGCAGCGGGCGGCGTCCGAAATTTTTGGGGTCATCCGGTCATCTCGCAAGCTCCATCAGTGCTATTATGACAAGTTGTGATAGAAGCATGGCCATTGAGCGCCAAATCTCAATTAATCTGCCACAATAGATCGTCATCCGACAATGTTCCGGTAGGGTCACACTGCGCCGGCACTTTCAGCCATGTGCGCTGCGCCTCTTGCAATCTGACACAGAGTCTACATACGGAGTACTGGTAGGGACAACAACATACTGACAGGCTAGGCAAATATTACTAATAAGTACCTAGGCACGGGAGAGCCGAGCTGGCCGGTGGCTGGCTGTCGGCGAAGAGAGGCCTGACCCGTTCGCGGCCCCGCTGATCTAGGAAACGTTGGCCGACAATGGAAGGATCGGAAACGTGAATATCTCGCTGCCAAGGAAACAATACCAAAAAGTCGAACCATGGTAAAACCAGAGAATAAGGGCAATTGCCGGAACATGTCGTAGATGATTAGTCTGTTATTAAAGACAGTTGCGCATAGTCTGCGAGACATTCGCTCACCTTTCGCTGCCTGGTGTGGCTGTGCCAAGGCGACGCCATCTTGGTGACGTACCAATGGGCAGCGGCTGCACAGCCAGCTTTTCTTCATCGGCAAATTAAACTTGTGCTCAAGCTTCATGACCTGAACTGCTACTTCGTTGCTGTCCAGAACTATTCGCATGTCGCAGTTTTGGTGCCACGGTTCAGCTCTCAACAACCTCGCTGTGGCCCATGAGATCCATTAAGCTTCCCCCACGTCCCCCCAGCACTTTGACCTCGCAACATGTCCGGCACCAATTCCGCCGACGATGTGCGCCGCTACCAAGAACCCTACAGCGGCCACAGACCCGTTCCGACCATCTCCAGATATCGCGAGGAGCTGGCATTGCGGCAGCAGGAAGCCATGGAGCATCATGAGACGCCAGCGCCAGCTGCCGACGAAGGCCTCGCCGAGCTGCGTCCCAGCCGGTCGGCGCTGCCTACAGGCCCACGACCTTCTTCAGGCTTGAGCATACGAAGCGCGCTCAGCGACAGGGCCAGCCGCAAGAGCAGATCCCGCAGCCGCGACAAAGACGAACACCCACAGGAGCTCCCCATGATCGACACGTCCCAGACAGACCCAGCCCTGACCGATCCACGCCAACGTCGCAAAGAGCTAGGGACCAAGGGCAAGGAAAAACGAAGGCAGCGAGCCGAACGCGAAGTCACGGACCCTGTTACGCATCAGACCATTATAATTCAAGATTTTGACGACGACGCTCTCGAAAACGTGACATTTAACGATGCTGCCACGCTTGCCCCGAGAAAATCCATGTCCTCTTCACGCGACGAGCCGAACAGCCCCAAGAAACCCACCGACGTGGCTGCCCTGCATCAGGAGTTTCCCGTTCCCGACTTTGGAGGCTTGCGAGATGAGATTGAGCACATCAGCCGTCAAGGCGCCACGGTCGGCGTTTTTGGCGCCGCCATTATTCTGGTCGCCTCATACGAGATATACAAGCTGCTTCCTGCCTCGACGAAACAGGGCAGCATTCCTTGGCTTCTGTTTTATGGCGGCTTCTTTTTAATGGCATATCTTGCCATTTTCGTTCGAGACTATAGCTCCAGACAAACCCGACAGCTTTTCGAGGACGAGATCTGGCATGCGCATCGCGAAAAGATGAAGACCGACGCGGACAAGAGCACGCACGAGCGAACCGTTTGGCTAAACTCTGTGCTGCGTACATTATGGCCCATTATTAATCCAGATCTCTTTGCGAGCTTCACCGATATTCTCGAAGATGTCATGCAGGCCTCTATTCCCAAAATCGTCCGCATGGTCAGCATCGAAGATATTGGCCAGGGCAGCGAGCCTCTGCGTATTCTCGGCATCCGATGGCTGCCGAGTGGTGCCACCTCGGAGACGCTCCGCCCCAAAGACGGCTCCGTCAAGGATGAAAGTATCAAAGCCAAAGAGAAGGATGCTGCAGCCAGTAATCCTTTCGGCCCTCACGTCATGGATGACGAAGAAGGGTCTTTTGTCAACTTGGAGATTTCATTCGCTTACCGAACTCGGGCAAGCTCGAGAATGGCAAAGCATAGTAATAACGACCTTCATCTTTTCGTGGCATTCTATCTGCCAGGAAATATCAAGATTCCTGTCTGGGTCAACCTACACGGCATTATCGGCACCATCAGAGCCCGACTCCAGCTTATTGCCGACCCGCCGTTTATCTCTCTTTGTACCGTGACGCTTATGGGCCAGCCAAAGGTGGCCATGAGCTGTGTACCTTTGGTTCAGCGGGGACTGAACATCATGGATGTCCCGCTGATTAGCAATTTTGTGCAGGCGGCAGTCGACGCTGCCGTGGCACAGTATGTTGCACCCAAGAGCTTAACTATTGATCTGCAAAAGATTCTGGTTGGCGAAGACTTCAAGAAGAACACCTTGGCCAAAGGCATTTTGATGGTGACCATCAAGCGAGGCTACGATTTCAAGATGGGCGACGCAGCCATTCCCTTTTTCAGAGAAGGTGGCTCGGATCCTTACGTCTCTGTCGGCTGGGCAAAGTTTGGCAAGGTGGTGTGGAGCAGCCGCATCATGTACAAAGAAATGTCTCCTTGTTGGGACGAGACGTGCTTTGTTCTGGTGACACCAGAAGAGTTGAACATTGACGAGCGTCTTCGCGTCCAGCTGTGGGACTCGGACCGATTTACTGCGGACGATGACCTAGGCCGCATTGAAGTCAGCTTGAAAGAGATTATGGAGAACCCAGAGTCCAACGGCAAGATGTCTGATCGTGCCGACGGATTCAGAGCGCTCAAGTCTGGCGACAATATGCCAGGCAAATTAGAATGGAGTGTCGGGTACTTTCCCAAGACTAAGATTCTCGACAGCCAGTTTCAGCTACAAACGCGAGATCCACGCGTCCGAAATATGGAACAGCTCAATAAAAAGGTTCAGCGCACATGTGAGCGCAAGCTACGCGAAGCTATGCTCAAAGACACTACGCTGGAGCGCCATGAGGAAGATTTGGAGAAGAAGCGCGTGCTCGAATTCAAGACGGAACACGATGAAATGATCATTTCTGCACCGCCTCCGGAAGAATATCCCAGTGGTCTTCTGAGCATTCAGATCCATAACCTGACTGGTCTCGAAGTTAAGAAGCTTAGCAAAGAGCCCAAGGCCAAGTTTGGCAGTGCCAGCGACGACGAGGAGGAGACTGGCGAGGGCTTGCCTTCTTCTTACTGCACCATTCTCATTAATCATCGCAAGACTTTCAAGTCTCGTGTCAAGCCTCAAAACAGCAAACCGTTCTTCAATGCAGGCTGCGAACGCTTTATTAGAGATTGGCGCGACTGCGAGGTCTATGTGTCTGTTCGCGACGCTCGTCTTCATGAAGATGACCCCCTTCTGGGAATCGTGCACCTTCCTCTAGCGCAGGTCTTTAAACAACGCTCCCAGGTTATGGGATGGTGGCCCATCTCTGGCGGCATCGGCAATGGTCGCATCCGCATTTCTTTGGTGTGGCGCAGTGTGTCGCTCCAAGCACCTCGGAACCTGCTCGGCTGGCAGTATGGCACGCTGGATATTCGCCACAAGGCTATTGGCACGGGTGTGCCAGAGGAGTTGCGTAGTTGCAAACTTCGCCTACAGACTAACATCAGCACTGGAAAGATGTATTCCTCTGCCACAGAAGACGGGCACGCTGTCTGGGCAACAAAATCGAGCAAGCACGTAGCTCTGGCTCTGCATCAGCGATATAGCAGCTGTTTCTCTATTACGTTTGTAGATGGCCGACGTCTGCTGGGTGACCGCATTGCGGCGTTTTGCGTGCTGTGGCTCAAGGACATACCAGATGAGGAGGAGCAGGAGATTGACCTGCCAATCTGGAAAGGCGACTACAAGCGCGCCATTTCCAACTGCATGGAGACGTGCGGCGATAAGCTAGGGACGCTCAAGCTCCGTTTGACGCTGTGGGCTGGCATGGGCAGCGCGCACACGAGCTGGGCCAGCGGCAGCGAGCATCTGCGGCAAGTGGTGGAGGTGATTGACACGGCGCGCGACATTCTTCAGACGGATGACCTCGAAAAGGAAACGGGCATCGTGGACGCGGACAACAACGGCGACCAGGACGGGGACTCTTCCGACGACGAGGGCGCGGACAATGACGCAGAGACCGAGGACGCCAAGAGCCAGCACCATGGCCGGCGTGGGCGTAAAGGAAGTTCGCCGGGCAGGGACGCGGTGCTGCCTGACGGCAGCATTTCGGATAAGCAGAGTATGCTGGATCAGGTGCGCGACTACAAGAAAAAGGCCAAGACGCTGCACCGTCAGCATCGGGGCATCATGCAGTGGAAGATTCCGCGCACGGCGAAATGGGTCAAGAACAAGCTGGGCAGGGTGGAGGACGGGGTATCGGGCTTGTTTGAGCACGAGGTGAAGCAAAAGGCGGATATCGAGACGGAAGTTTAATGGTCTCGCGGTGATGTCGAGACTGTTTCATGACATGCACGACTTTTTGTTTGCTTCAAATTTTAAGGTGTCAATTGTATATATAAAGGGGGCAGATTAAGCCTAGTCACCGACGGTGTACCTATGGCAAATGGAAGAAGACGAGAAGCGTTTGAATGGAGGTTGGCAGGTAGAAGGCATATACGAACGCTTATTACATGAACGTTCTCATAGTGGCTGTGATGAGCATGTTGCTGTGATGAGCAATGGATATGGCATTTCGAATCTATATGCTTCTATTATTATAGTCTATTGTGTGTTCCCTTCCCCCCAAGTCTAAGGTCAAGACATGGAAAAAAATTATCTTCATCTAGGAGGTAAGTTATTTGCTATTGACCCAGCTCAGATAGCTGTTCCAGCCAATGGAAATGACGTTGGCAAAGAGCACGCGGTACTGGAGCGGGAGAAAGGCAAAGTTAATGGTCTGGACAAAGGGCCAGACCATCCAGTTGGTGCGGAGGGCGGGCCACCAGGTCTTCTCGAGGCGCTCCTTGGCCGAGTTGCCCTCCATGGTGGCCATGCTGCTGAGGAAGACGGCAATCATGGTGGGCGCAAAGACGGACTGATCGACAAAGACGCGGGCGAGGGTCTCGACGCGCTTGTTGGGAGAGGTGACGCGACGGGCGAGAAAGTTGAACCAGGTGGTAGCGGCAGGACCAAATACAACTTGGGTGTGATGTCAGCTTCCATTCCTTTTTTTTTTTGTTTCCTTGTCATGTTTTATGATTCTTGCCCTTCCTTTTCCGAGTGGTTTGTAAAAGCAAACGGAACGGCACATGATGAAACACAAACACAAAGGAGAAAAGCAAGACAAGAAAACTCACCACCGCCGTAGAGGGCCATGCGGCCGGTACGGGCAAAGTCGTGCTTTTCCAGACCGCGCTGGTCTACGAGCTGCTGGGCGGTTATATCGCCAGTGGCAAAGAGAACGGCGGTAGTGATGCTCTGAGTGAGGAGGGGGCGCGCGGCGAGGCGGCCGTTGTACCTGGCGGCGGCGGCGTTGTCAGCAAACGATTGTATCAAGGGGCGAGAGGGTTTTGAGAGGCCAACGTACCATCGGAGAAGTGAGACAACCATGATGAATGTGCGTATATGTGAATAGAGAGGAAAAGAGGCTGATATCAAAGAGAATCCGATGGGTGTGATGGCGATATCGGCGGTCAGAGAAGGTACGAGGACAAAAGAAGACAGAGTCGGTGGCAGAATGAATGCAACAGTTATGAGACGTGAGATATGCCGTGTAACAGGAACAAAAAAATGGTCTCGAATGAATGAAGGACGCAATGCCAGTGACGATGAAGGACGAGAGGGGAAAAAAAAGAGGTTCACAGTGTAGGTCACAAAGGGTGCCAACGATTTTGACCCTTTTTCGGCATCTTCCTTGTCACACTTGACACAACCAGCCAGCGCAGAGGCTTTTTCCCCATATTTAAAAAAAAATCACGAGTAATGGGGCCGCGCCGCCCGTCAAATAGGCGCTAAGGAAGAAGCGCAGTGGGAGACTGTTGGGCGTTGGTTGTACAAAAGTTGCCATGGTGACTGTTAATAAAAGAAAAAAAAAACCAAAAAAGAAGGAAGAAAGAAATAAAAGCGTTTCGAGATTATCTCATAAAATGCTCATATGTGATTTTTTTTTTTGCTCAATTTATTAAACGCAAGATTTGTCTAGAAGTGCCATTCTACTACTTATTAATCCGTACTAGCTCGCTCAATCTCGTAGCTCCGCCTCCGCTTCTGCTGGGCCCGCGTTGCCCGCCAATCTCGGAGCCAACAGCCTGCAATTGGCAGGATTGCCTAAAATGGATTCCCGAGAGCGGTTCCTGAATGGCGTCTAATTATTCACTCCCTCGTTTATTAAAAACTTATAGGCGCATCTCATCTCTTGGCGGAAATCGCATCGCATCTTTACTCCCTACCCCAGTTCTTGACCTAGCTCCTGGTAAAATGCAGCCACTGGCACTGGCACTTACCCCCCCTCCCCTGCTAATACACACCGCTCACGGGCAGGCAGGGGGAAGCAATGCGTGGCCCAAGCTCTTGCCTCTTCTTGCCGTCTCCCACGATCAAAACAGCGTTGAACGTAGCATGCCGTGATTTTGCCTTGCCATTGTAGAGTAGCATCGACGCTGACAAAAAAAAAACGAACCAGTCTCAACACTCTCCCTTCCATCACCCCGCACCCGTCATGACCCATCAGTGTCGGCTGCCATCATACTTACTCAGTATCAACAACCCACAGAATTTCAGCACCATACTCGCAGGCCGTAACCCGGACCTCTCCCAGAATGGCTACCACCTCCAGCTGGGCCTCCCTCGAGGCGCGCTACGGAAAACTCTTCCGGACGCTCACCTGGGTCGCCTTCATCCCTGCCCTCCCCATGCTCCTGGCTCACGGCCTCATGTCCAAGCGCGCCTTTCCCGTCACCGGCCTCCTTCCGCAGTCCCTCTCCACCGTCGCAGGCATATGGCTCCTCCGCCGCCAGAGCAAGAAGACGCGCCAAGGGTCCACCGGGCAAGACGACGGCGACATCATGAGCTCCGTCGAAGACGCCGTCGAGAGCGGCATGCACGAGCTTGATTCCGTCGGCGAGAAGCTCACGCATCCCTTTCTCGTATTCGCGTTTGACATTGCGATTGCCACCGGCATTATGGTTGTCTTGGTGTATACGTGGAGGTCATCGAGCAACTCGGCTGCGCTTAGCATGCTTGCTGCTTATGCAACGATTCCCCTGATTCTGAGCTTGTATGTGCAACAACTAGTCAGTGGTCATGTACACGGTCGTAGGCTAATTATAGCTGCACAGCATCTCGCATGTGGCCCTCGCTTTCGCCGCGCTCTGGGACGGTCTTGCCATCCACGGCCACATAAAATGGGCTGCATCGCGGGCCATTGACTCGGACTGCCCCAACTGCAGCCACGGCCTTTGGCCTGAGCGTCCTACGATGCCCTGGTCGCAATACATTAAAAAGCAGACGCCAGCCTCTTATGCCTCCGTCTTTGCAGATGGCGCAGAGTCATATCACTCGGAAGATGACGACGACCATGTAACTCCAAGTTATGCTATCGAGCCCGAGACTGTCGACATTCGACCCAAGAAGATAACAAACAAGGCTCTGACGCCTGTCAATGAGACTACGGCTCTTTTGGAGTGATGCTGCCACAGAATTGGTTGGTCTCGCATTCAAACCTTGGCGACCATGTTTGTTTGAGACGAAGTTCCTTGTCCACAATACCCTGTCGATGTTTCCTTTGCAGTTGAGTTTGGAGATACCCCTCATCTTCTTTATTTGAGCGTTGTACTGTTTCTCATTTCGATGTAAAGTCGACAGACCTAGGACCTACATTCGCTTGTATCCTACATGCCTAGAATCATGCGTTGAATTATGATAAAATGAAAATTGAAGAATAACCATGTCAGAAGCCGTGATTCTAAAATTGAACGCGCTCCACTTTGCAAGTGAGGGGTAATGACTCTGTGTAACATGGTCTTTCCGATGCCACCTGCCCAGATGGGCTCTGCCGTCTGCGCTGTACACAGACATGCTCGGTTTCCCTTTCGCAGATCGAAGCAAAGCTCGCACAGCCGCGTAATCTGTCTATATCCATCTTCAATCATCCAAGACTTCCACACTTTTCGCATGACATTCACTCCATAGATGAGGCCATGACTCGTATTTCAGCCGGATCCAGGCTGGAGCAACTGCCTCAGCATCTGCTGCTTAGCATCTGCGAGTACCTCGCCGAGTGTGAACCGACAACAAAGCGCAGCCTCTGCGCCTTCGCCTTGGCCAGCCAGACGTGCCGCAATGCCACAGACCCCCGGCGGTTCCGCCGGATGAACATTTTTATACGCGGACCGCAGAAGCTACAGCGTGACATGCAGCGTTGGCGACAGACTATCCAGACAGGGCGTCGGACGAGATTCGTGCGCGTTATCAAAATAGCAGGGGAGACTATATCAGCGGAAGAAGAGAAGCGAGAAGAGGCGGTAGGCTATGACCTTGAGCTAATGTGCAAGCGATTAAGGCCGGGCATGGTCAACAGAGTGGATGATGAACACCCCGAGCTGCTCAGCGGAATGGACTATCCACTTTGCTTTTACCCAGCTCCTTCGAGCCCGTCGACACAGTGGCCAGATGAGCAGCCATGGCAAGCTCTAGTCGAACTTTGCAAGGAGCTGCCGCTGCTCGAGGACGTCGTGTTTGCGTCCTCGGACCAGTTCCCGCGGGCACTTTTGTCCGAACTCCACCAAAACCACCCGCAGAGCCGTCTGCATATGCGTAATTTTGGCCTCCGCAGTCTCATCCACTCCGAGCTCGAGGAGAGACCAGCCATACACGCAGACGACATTGCGCTCGCCACTTCCCCCTGCCTTTATAGTGTCGTGGCTGTCACCTCGCAGCATCGCCGGGAACAGGTCGTCGACTATAACAAGGAGGCCATTATGGAAATGACTGCTGGTCTGGCACCGAGGCTCACGAATGTGTGCATCTTCGGGGATACCATGCAAAGCTCGCGGACTCCTATGAGCACTATTCCACGCCCACCATGGCAAGGTTTCCCGTCGTCCCTTGTCGAGGCGGATCGTAGGCAACAACCCACTTTAGGTCACCTTCAGGAATTGGTTCTAAACACTTGCCCATCGGCGGAAGAGCTCCTTGAATGGACTCGTCGGACAAACTTCAGCCAGCTACAGTTGCTCACACTGAGACGTGAAGTTCATAGTTCGACCATGCAACAGCTAGTACGGATAGCGCGTCAAAGTCCCATGACAGCACTATCGTCACTACAAATATCTGCTAGATCATGGTCTGGCCAGGAAGATATGGACATGAAGCATGCAGTGGCTCAACTCCTAGAGACTCTCCCTTCCCTCCGGAGCCTGACTTTTTACGGGCCATCAGAGGTGACTTCCTTGAGCACCATCTTGTCCAGTCAATTGGCCACACTTCGTAGGTTAGAGGTTTTGAGTACTGGTGAGGAGCGCCAAGGCCCAGGCTCATCGATGCTGTCACTCGTGTCCGCGGATCAACTCGCGCGACAGTGTCCTCAGCTTGAGGAGCTAGAAGTGCAGATGGCCAGAGCACAAGGCGATGCCCGCGAAACGGCCATCTATCACCGTCTAGGCAAATTGCCACGTCTCAAGAGCCTGACTCTGCATCTCAGAATCCAAAGAATTTCCCCGTCAGACATGCACAGCGGCTTCATCTTAATAGCATTCGGCGACCATTGGAACATGACGGTCCCGGAGGTCCAGCACCGGTACCGAGAAGCCGCCATCGATGCAAAGCTAGCTCTATCCATATTCAGCATGATTGGTAGGATAAACAACCTGCGCGCGCTACAGCTTCGCCCATATGGCGACTACCGGGGGCCGATGAACGGCCTTGGCCGGTGGATGTGCTGGCTCGCGAGGAGGTGGGTAGTTGAGAGAGACTCGGCAGGCAATGTCATGGCCAGAGAACTGGATGCACAAAAGCGAAAAGAGGCCCTGGAGGAACTGCAGTCGCAGAGGAATGATGAAGAATGGCAGACGTGCAAAAAGGCATGGGATACACTCTGGCCGCCGCGTTCTGCGCAGTGGTGGGATGAGTGGTCCAGTGTACCACTCAAGTCGGGCTCTGAAATGGAGACGATACGAGATGACATCGAGAAGCGGGCGAGCAGCGACGCTGCCCGAGAGGAAAGTCGGGTTGTCTGACGATAAGGCGCCACGGTGATGTGTTTACAGGTTGTCGGCTCAAGTGAGCGTAGCGGCTCGACGTGACATCGTAACGTAGGCCACGTCCCCATTTGTTTGACCGTGGCTAAAGTAGGGGTAGGTAGGTATGTACGAAGTTAGTTACCTAATGCTTCTCTTGTCTACATAGGTCTTGTCTTCTGAATTTGAATCACTAGAGTAACTATATACTCTTGAAATTATGAACCTGATTCCAATATTCCAATTCTAGTTATACTCCATCAATTGTCTAAAAAGATTTATCCGTTTAAATACCCTTGCTTATCTGTATTTAGAATGTCTGAACACCTGATTAGTCCGGATATCACCACACTCTGTCAGCACTTCAATATGTGGGGAAACGTGCACTGATTGGCGGTCGCTGCCTTAGGCCACCCCCTCACCCGACTTTTCGACCACCTGCCCATTTTACCGCCTTTGATGACTGATTGCCAATCTATCTGGTCCAGGTTTTCGACACAAGACTGCACCGCAGGCCAACACCCGTATCGTGCCGCGTCAGGATCCATCCGATGCCCTCTCGTTTATCTCGACTTTGTTCGTCTTCCTCTTCTCACCTATAGAGCGAACCCGATCGCCGCCTGCCATCAAGCCTACAACTCTTGGCATCCGTCGCCATGTTACCGTCCTCGGTGCGTCGCGTCGTCGCCTTAGCGCCTCCGGCCGCTGCTGCTTGCGTCTCGGCTCCTGTCGTCATGCGCGGTCACCAGCGCCGCTTTTCCTCATCTAAGCCCTCGCGCTCCGACAACGGCTCCAGCGAGTTCTCGGCTGGCCAATCCGTCCCTTCCTCATCGCGGCATCAGGGAAAGGCCGCCGGCGACAAGCGAAAACGAAAGAGCAAGGAGGCGTCAGCCCGGGATGCCTCATTCAAGAAGCTGCCCAGTGTCCCTGCTACGCACCACATGTCCCACGAAGGTATGTCACGAAACAAAACAGCGAATGACAATGGAAACCCGAGGCAGTTCTATCTGCTCTCCGACGCCGACAACCCCTCGTCTGTGTCACTTGCGGAATTTTCGACTGACCGTAGCATCACTAGCTCTTGGACTGTCGAGCTTCTTTTCGCTCCACCGCCCTATATCCATCACCCAGACGATGCCGCGAACGGTTTCCGATGAGCACTTTGCTTCCATCTTTGCGGCCCGCTCCAAGGCCAGCCGCATCTCCGAGACCATGTCTACCCTGTCCGACACCATCGACCAGCTCGAAGGCCCCATGGCCCAGATGACAATTGGCGGCCAGGACGAGCAGATGCAAAGCGGCATGCAGCGTCTCGAGGTCCGCAACGCCGACGGCAGCGAATCTAGCGTCTACCTGCAGGTCGACACCATGTCGGGCGACTTCTTGCCCTTTCGCCCACCGCCCTTGCCCATGGCTCAGGCTGCGGGAGAGGGCGAGACTGCAAGCATCACCGCCGCCACCACCGAGGCGGTCGAGGAGAATCCCCAGCACCGCGTCTACAAGGCCATGTTCACCATTGAGGAGTCAACCGAGGCCGACGGCCAGATCCGCATCGTCGCCCACAGCCCCCGCATCATCAACGAGGAACAGCCGCGCAGCTTCATCGAGCGCCTCGCCCAGCGCCAGCTGCGCTTTGACGAGGCCCGCGCGCGCCGTGCCAACGGAGACCACGCCGCCGGCGAGACGATGGAGGCCATCAGCGTCAAGCGCCAGCGCAAGCTGCGCATGAAGAAGAAGAAGTACAAGAAATTTATGAAGCGAACGAGGAATTTGCGCCGCAAGCTTGACCGTACATAGAGGCGGCCTTTGCTTGGACTAATTTCAGCGCGTGTATATTAATCCTACTTTTCCTTTGTTGATTTCCATGCTGGCACATTTCCATCAGGTCGGGGCTGATTTACGAGGTGGTCTGTCTGGGCGCTCGGCTCGGGCATTTCACCAAGGGCTGTTTTTCGACTTTTTCATTTTCGACACCATAACTGCATCATCCATAGACATTGCAACCGCAAGCTGCCAACATAGAAACAATTTTGAATCAGTCGCGTGGCCAAACTGTGCAGGCTCGTAGTATAGCTCAGGACCGAAATGATCAAAAATCCAGCTTTCTCCTACGAGAGCAGCCCATCGCGGTGGCCAGTCCATCAACTCGGTCAAATCAATGAGAGCCCATGCTGTTATAACAGTAAGTAGATAGTCGAGAGCACTCGTCTCAAATGCTCCACAAAACTTCGAGCCGGTGCGACACACCGCCTGGCAGAAAGCCAACAGCCCGCCAAAATTTTGGATTCTGCCTGATACCAAAATCTAGGCTGGCCATTTTTTTTTCTGCCATTACTGGGTTGCTTTGATCGACTTCAACCGCAAGATTGACCAAGCCGGCACCATGTCTGCTCGAAAGCAAGTGTAAGTAAAATTCGCAAACTTTAAAGAAATCGAAAATCAGACTTTTAGGACTCCCGAGAGCTGAAGCTGACTCTCACAGCGATCCCCGTATCGGCGCCTTAATACGAAATGGCCTACAAGAAAAGAAGAGAAGCTTCTTTGTCGTTGTCGGCGACCACAGCAAAGATGTAATTGTGCGCCTACACTACATTATGTCGCGCGTCGACATCAAGCAGAACAAGTCTGTCTTGTGGGCGTATAAAAATAAATTGTTGAACTTTACCAGGTATGCGAGTGGCCGTACCATTCAGCCCAAAGACTTTCGTTTTGGCTAATTCAACACCAAATTACAGTCACCGAAAGAAGCGCGAGGCCAAGATCAAAAATGAAATAAGGAGGGGCATCCGCGAAGTCAACGATGAAGACCCGTTTGAGCTGTTTATTTCGCTACACAACATTCGATACACCTACTACAAGGAGACGGACAAGATTCTCGGCAACACCTACGGCATGTGTATCCTGCAGGACTTTGAGGCCGTGACGCCCAATACCCTCGCGCGCACCATTGAAACGGTCGAAGGTGGCGGTCTCGTCATTCTGCTACTCAAGGGCATGAGCTCGCTGCGCCAGCTTTACAACCTCTCCATGGACGTGCACTCGCGGTACCGCACCGAAGCCCACGCCGACGTCGTCGCCCGCTTCAACGAGCGCTTCCTGCTCTCCCTCGGCAGCTGTGAGTCGTGCCTCGTCATCGACGACGAGCTCAACGTGCTCCCCATCTCGGGCGGCAAGGACGTCAAGGCCCTCCCGCCGCCCGAAAGGGACGAAAACACGACGCCTGCGCAGCGCGAGCTAGCAACCATCAAGGAGGACATGCAAGATCGCCAGCCTGTCGGTTCCCTCGTCAAGCTCGCCCGTACCGTCGACCAGGCCAAGGCACTCCTCACATTCACCGATGCCATCGCCGAGAAGACGCTGCGCAGCACGGTGGCCCTGACCGCCGCCAGAGGTCGCGGCAAGTCGGCCGCGCTCGGCGTTGCCGTCGCTGCCGCAGTAGCTTACGGATACAGCAACATCTTCATCACATCCCCATCGCCGGAAAACTTGAAGACGTTGTTTGAGTTTGTTTTCAAGGGTTTCGATGCTCTGGGCTACGCCGACCATGCCGATTACTCTATTATTCAAAGCACGAATCCCGACTTCAACAAGGCCATCGTCCGTGTCAATATTCACCGCCAGCACCGCCAAACTATCCAGTATATCCGCCCGCAAGACGCTCATGTTCTCGGACAGGCTGAGCTGGTTGTCATTGATGAGGCTGCTGCCATCCCTCTGCCTCTTATCCGCAGACTGATGGGCCCTTATCTGGTCTTCATGGCATCTACCATCAACGGTTATGAAGGTACTGGTCGCTCTCTGTCGCTGAAGCTCATCAAACAACTGCGAGAGCAGTCGCGCACCGCTTCTGCTGGTGGTGCTGATACCGAAATCGCTGACCGTGCCACTGGACGCGCGGCAAAGGGCGAAGAGTTTCAGGCCGGCCGCAAGCTACGAGAGATTACTCTCTCCGAGCCGATTCGTTATGCACAGGGGGATGGTGTTGAAAAGTGGCTAAACAAGCTGCTGTGTCTCGATGCTCAGCTACCCAAGGTCAAGGCCGGATCCCCTGATCCTTCCCAGTGCGAGCTTTGGAACATTAACCGCGATACCCTGTTCTCTTTCCATCACGTTTCAGAGGCCTTCCTTCAGCAGATGGTTGCGCTTTATGTGGCCAGCCATTACAAGAATACACCAGATGATCTGCAGCTGATGAGCGATGCGCCCGCTCACGAGCTTTTCGTTCTGACTGCTCCTCGATCTGACCAGACTGGCAGGCTCCCCGAGCCTCTGTGTGTGATTCAAGTCGCACTCGAGGGTAAGATTAGCAGAGAAAGTGTACTAAACAGCTTGAGCCGCGGCCAGAGACCTCACGGTGATTTGATTCCCTGGCTCGTCAGCCAGCAGTTTCAAGATGAGAATTTTGCCACGCTGTCCGGCGCTCGTATCGTACGAATAGCCACCAACCCCGAATACATGTCCCAGGGCTACGGCTCCAAGGCCCTCGAGCTCCTCATCAACTACTATGAGGGCAAGTTTGCTAACTTGTCCGAGGACGAGGACCAAATCATGGACGACCGGGTTAGCAGAGCTACGGATGCTGAGCTTTCGAAAACGTCGCTATTAGATGACAAGATTGCCGTCCGTGACGTCAGCAAGATGCCGCCTCTGTTTACCAGCCTGTCGCAGAAGCGTCCTGAGAAGCTGGACTACGTTGGTGTCAGCTACGGCCTGACCAAAGAACTGCAAAGGTTCTGGAAGCGGTCCTCCTTCGCCCCGGTTTACCTACGTCAAACGGCCAATGATTTAACGGGTGAGCATACTTGCGTTATGCTGCGGCCTCTAGGGACGGGCGAAGAGTCGAGCTGGCTCGGCGAATTCTCACGCGATTTCCAAAAGAGATTTGCCTCTCTCCTCTCTTATCATTTCCGCACATTCAACGTTCAAATGGCCCTCAGTATTGACGAGGCTGCCTCTGCTGGCGCCAGGCTCGACGGCACGGAAGTTGCGCCCCTGACCAAGGAGGAGCTGGATCGCTACATGTCGCCGTTTGATCTCAAGCGCCTGGAGTCGTATGCCAACAACATGCTAGACTACCATGTGATCCTCGATCTGCTCCCCACCATTGCCAGCCTCTACTTCAATGGCAAGCTCAAGCAGGGCGTGAACTTGACGGGCATTCAAAAGGGCATCGTCATGGCCATGGGTCTTCAACGCAAGGACTTTGACGCGACCTCGCAGGACCTCACTGTGCCCGCGCCGCAGCTCATGGCCATGTTTATCAAGATCCTGCGCAAGGTGACGACGCACTTTGCGACGCTCGTCTCGGCCGCCGTGGACGCAGAGATGCCCAAGGCGCAGCAGGTGGGCGTCAGCCGCGCCGATGCCAGCGGCGCGCACGACGACGAGGCGGTCGAGGACAAGTACGCGCCGTTGACGATGTCGCTCGACGACGAGCTGGAAGAGGGCGGCAATGAGGCGTTGCAGCAGCTGCGCAAAAAGCAGCGCGAAATGATTGACTCGCTTCCGCTGGACCAGTACGGCATTGATGGTGACGCCCCCGCGTGGGAGGAGGCCGAGAAGCAAATGAAGAATGCCATCAAAGACGGCAAAGCTGCGGGCGTCGTGAGCGTCAAGTCGGGCAAGACAAAACGCAAGGCGGCCGCAACAGCCAGCGAGGTGTATGAGGAGACATTTGGCGACAAATCATCAAGGAAAAAGGCCAAAAAGGGTAAGAAGGCCTAAGGGCTCAATTTGAACTCGCGATCGGAAGAAGTCCGATCCGCCTGCTTCATCGACACCATAGGCGTTGTTCTTTTATTTGTTGCATTCATGGGTCAACTAGGTGTTCTTCCCCGTCCATGTGGGCACTGTTGTACATACACACACACTATAAAAAGAAGCATGTTTGAGCACTCGAGTTGATCGAGCAAGTGCTAAAGGTGTCAGGGCGCCGTTCTCGACCCTTTTTCCCTGTGTGACTGTTTAAATTGCGAGAAGCCATTACCAATGGGATCTGAACCCTGGGGGTTGTCTTTGGTTTGTGCGACTCCGGACCTAAAGGCTGCGGCGCCCGCAAAGTTGCCTGGCACCTGGCTTCTGCGCTTTGTCCAATTCTGGCCAGATGTGCGGCAAAGAGGTAACACCGGCAACCTGCATCGCGAGAAGGCGAGCTTCTGGGCGGAATAGGGCGTTGGTTCTCACCTTGTGTTCACTCGTCGGCGTTCGAGACGAGGTCGAGCCTCTGGCAGCTGCCTGCCAGGCTGGAGGGGGTGACTTGGCTGTTGAGTGACAGTTAGTTGGTCGTGTTTGCACTGCTGCCTCCTCCATCCGTTTTACCACTTCACATCATCCTATTACACGACAATATCTCGACTTCTTTCCTCTCTCAAAACATCTCCTCTAAAGCATCTCTTTTCCGGTATCCTCTTTGACCTTTTTCTTTGTTTCGCGGAAATCGGTGCCGTGGAGTTGAGCAGCGTGATACATACCTAACTAGCAAACGGGCTACGACGATCACGATTAACTCGTACCATTTTGAGCCCCGAGCTTCGAAACAACGGGAGAAACCGTTCCTTTCTTTCCGGAAACCTACGTGTGTGTACAACCGCAGATTGCGCCTCCATGTGCAGGCCAGTCTATCTTTACTGCCCCTACTGCAAGGCCCGATACTTCTTCATGTGGGAAGAGTGCAGCTGCTTCTGGGCGCGGTACCAGTACATTGTCATTGACCAAGGCAACTTTGAATCGCGGCCGCGGTTGAGCCGCCGGACGGACGAGCCGCCCGCCTGCGGCGGCGTCATCCAGGAGGACAAGAACCGCCACTTTGAGCTGGGAGCGTGTCCCCGGCTGCAGCGGTGTCCGTCTCTGCAGGCACTACATCAACGAAATCGACAGCAGCAGCAGCAGCAGCAGACGTCGACACAGCACAGGATGCTACGTAAGCGCAATGCCATAATGCAGACAAACGATCATGGCGAAGAGGAGTCGATGGAGGAGCGGCGCAAGAGGGAGTTTGCAGAGAAATTCTTCCGGAAGCGGCCAGTAATGCCACTTACGCGGGTCAACGACACGGCGGATGCCGACCACGAAGACGACAATGAGAACGATGTGGTGCCCGGTCATGAAGATGCGACCACGGAGTTTGAAGATGAAGAGTCCGAGGTCCTGTCGGAGCAAGCGGCCGCATCGGGGGACCCAGTGCAGATAAGACGGCCAATTACTGGTGCGGAATTGTCTCAGAGCCTGGACAGTACCATCATCGAGTCTGGCTCCGAGGTGGAGAGCAGCGACTGGGAGGAGGAAGAGCGGAACTTGCCACTCCGGGGCCGCAAGTTCGGTCCGGCACATTCATCAATCTAGACAGTGCCTCGAGCGGTATCCAATACATTTCCGTGTTTGCGCTGAGCTGGGCGAAAAACAACAGCAACACTGTTGTAAGCTAGGCCCAGGTTTTCCATGATCAGGCACCGGGCTAACAGACACTGGGCTTACAGACCGCAATTTGTAGTGAGCCTACGCACCGTAACCAAGATGGAGCTTGCTGCGTTTCTCCATAGTCATTACGTTATTGCAAGAGAGAGATTGCGGCAAGCGGAGGAGATGCCGAGGCTGATGGCTTAGTTTGGTTTCGAGATGGAAGTTCATTGGACGGTTGGTACGGGGGCGCGGCTTTAGCCCGGTGAGCGATACGGAGAGAAATGCCGGTCAGCGGGGCCTCTACTTACCGCCAGGAACGGAGATGTCGATGACGCAGTAAATGTCCGCATTTGATTCAACCAGATAGCGCCAGAAATGTTACTAGATTAGCGAGCGCCCATGTGTCTACTCTTTTTATTTCGCTACCTGGCAGCAACATCACAGCTGCTGTCTTGGCTGTGACACCAAACACACTCTCAATTATGCGCCGACTTACACGCTGCCTCGCAGCCCTCGTCTGTCTCGTGCCGCTGGCCACCCTCGCCGAGCAGGTCGCCAACTTTGACGTCTCACAAGCGACCGCCGAGTCACACGACTGCGGCTCCGCATGCCGGGCTCGCCTCGCACTTACCATTCCCGCCGACCGGGATGCCGTCGGGCGCGACTTTGACGTCAATTTCTACGCCACCGCGGCCAACTTTTCCCGCGCCTCGTCGCAACCCGGTGACGTGCTCAAGCTGGAGCCCGTGGACCCCAAGACGCTCACGCTTGACGGCGGCGCGACCACATACCGCTTCCAGTACGTGTCCGTTGATGCCGACGGCAGCGTCGTCCCCGTGACGGGCTTCATCGCCTTTCCGTTCACGCCGCACATTCCGGCCGACGGCGGCGACGGCAGAGCGCCACTGAAATACAGGCTGGCGGCGTTTGCGCACGGCACGGTGGGCATATTCCGCGGGTGCGCGCCGTCCAACGGCGCCGCGCTCTACGACTACAGCTCCTGGCAGCCGGCGCTGCGGCGCGGCTACGCCGTCGTGGCAACCGACTACGCGGGACTCGGCAACAACTACACGGACCACAAGTACCTCTTCCTGCCGGCGCACGCGAGCGACGTGCACTATGCCGTCGTGGCGGCGCGCCGTCTCTTTGGCGCGCGGCTGACGGACGAGTGGGTGAGCTTTGGGCACTCGCAGGGCGGCGGCGCCGCGTGGAAGCTCGCCGAGAGCGTGTACGTGCGCAACGACACGGGATACCTGGGCACCGTGGCCATAGCACCGGCGACGTACGCGGCGGACCAAATCTACGCAGCGGCCGTCGACGGCCTGAGCGGTGGCGGCGGCGGCAACAGCAGCAGCAGCAACAGCAGCAGGAAGGGTGGCGCGGGCGTGGGCTTCCTCCCGCTGATCCCGACGGCCGTGCAGCGCGTCATCCCGTCGTACAACGAGAGCATCCTATCGCCGACGCTGCGGTCGCGCGTGGCCATGGCCGAGGAGGCGCAGCTGTGCCTCGAGGGCGTGCTCGGGCTCACGCTCGACCTGGGCCTGGCCGACGTGGTGTCGGTAGCGGGCGCGCTGCGCGACCGGCCGACGCTGCGGCGGTGGCAGGACATGGCGGCGCCGGCGCAGGGCGACGTCTCGCCAGCGCCGATATTGGTGGTGCAGGGGCAGAATGACACGGCGGTGCGGTGGCAGACGACGGAGGAGGCGTGGGCGCGCGCGTGCGCGTGCGCGGCGGGCAACGAGGTGCATCTGCGGCTGTTCCCGACGCAGGGCCACCGGCCGAGCTTGGCGGCGGGCGCGCCGGAGTGGCTGGCCTGGATGGACGGGCTGTTTGATGAGCAGAGGATGAAGGCGGCGGGAGGAGGAGGAGGGGCGTGCAGGGTGAGGGAAAAGAAAAAGTGTACAAGGTATGTGCGGGAGCCGTTTGATGGAGAGTATGTGAGGGCGCCGACGGATGTGGATTTAAAGCCATATCTGGGACCTCTGAACCAGACCATGTAGATTATGCGAGTGAGAGGAGAATCGTCATGATTAAATTGTCAAGTCGGCTGTGAGTTGTTTACAGGCATTCCAATAATATGGTCTTCTGCGCTGCTTCTCTCTTTTCTGGTCGGTTTTTCCTGGTCCAACACTACTTGCTCTCGCCAAAGTTGTGTCATAGAATCGTACAATTCGTAGTAGTTGACCAGAATTGTATTTTATTCAAGATTTAGCAAAATATGTAGACAAATTCCAGACACCCCTATGCTTCAGGCATATCCGGGCGCTGCACCGAGCACATGGCTATCGCCAGATGCAGTTCTGAACCAACTTGTCCAGGGTAAGCTTTCGGTACCAGCGGGATCGAGACCCGGCGTCATTTGTAGCGGCCCCCCCCCCCGTTTGGCAGGGCGATGAAGGAAATAGTGCCCGCCTGGCTAGGCTGATAATATCGAGGCTAGTGAAGTAACTACTGGTAAGAAACCAGTCAAGTGGGTGACAAAAAAGCTGGCCCAATTTCGCCAAGGCATATACAATACTTAGCGAAAGATATATAGGATAGAAAATAGTAGAAAAATTGAAAATTTTTATAAAAGACATGACATATAATTTAGTCACTATAGTTTAATTTGACTATTACTTGAAGTAAATATATATTTTCTAGAGTCTATAGAGAGTTGTTTAAATCTAGGTAGCTAAACTTCAGTACCCTCATTATGGGCCATTTATTTTGTCACCCGCATGCCAGTATTATTATCCCTCTGTGTGTAATGTAAGCCGACATGTGGGTGCAGCCAAAACTGGGGAAGCCGAAAAAAAAAAATCAAAAAAGTCCCTACTAAGTCCATGGACCAAAAGCCGCTCGTACCGGGACAGGCGGGATTGGATTCAATTCACTCATTCCTGTCTCTGAGGACGAATTTTCTCTCCTTTGCTTTGCTTTGCTTTTCTTTTCGAATTTTCTTCTGGCCACAAGCCGTAAGCTTCTCGTCAATTCATAAAACAATACTGGATTGGAGTCTGTTTCACTTTGTGGTAATAAGGCAACACCTGTATTAGTTACAGTCAAAGCGCCCCATAAAAAATCGTCAGCAGAAGGTGCATCGTCTCGTCAACAGTAGAGTCCGCCCGGCCCTTTCTTCTCCTTTTATCCACGCGCGTCATTTTTTCTTCTCTCCTCCTCAATCTTCCATCTCTTTCCTTCCTCCCTCCCTTCCTCCCCCATCGCCATGCTCTCCTCTGCGTTTGTTGGCGCAATTGTCCTCTGCGGCGCCGTCTCCGCCGCCGTGGCCGCGCCGCCCGCCCCAGCCATTACCCCGGCAGCCGTGCTGCAGCGTCGCGACCCGGCCGGCGAGCTGGACCCCTGGGTCAGCGTCAACGAGGATCCCTCGGCCACGACATACACACCCCAGTGGACGACGGACGGCGAGGGCAAGTCGAGTCTCAAGGACGCCGCCCCATCGAGCCTCACTGGCTCCGTCTTCTCCTTCACCACCCTCGGCGAGCCCACGACGACGACGGGCGACCCTCCCAACCCGACGGCCAGCAACAATAAAGGCACGGGCGCCTTTTCGCTCTGCTCCAAAAAGGACAGCAGTACCGAGCCCTTTTGCCGTCCAAGAGTCAACTCGACCCTCGAGCCCGGCAACGTCTACTACCGTACGTTGTTTCGACTGCATGCTTCTCCATACCCTCTCTCTACACGCATCTAACTAGCTCCTAGTAACTTGGGATCCCGAGCACTACGCGAGCAAGCTCAACGAGTCGTACACCCTCACCGTCCAGGTCAAGCAGCAGAACCGCACCACCAAGGAATGGGTCTTTCTCTCCGACTTTGACCACACCCAGGTACCCGCCAAGCAGGGCTATTTCCCCTTTGACGTCAGCGACAAGCTCCTCGACGGCCACGACAGCAACAACATCACCGTCACCCTGCAGCGCCGCATGAACAGCACCATTGGCGACCCGGACGACGTCACCACCGCCTACCCGCTCAGAATTGTCAAGTTCAAGTTCCCGGCCAAGGCGCCCAACAACGGCGCCACTGGCCGCTCCCTCACCATTGCCCTACCCGTCGTCTTTGGCACCATCTTGCTGCTCGTCGTCGGCCTCTGCCTCTGGAACCGCAAGACGCGCCGCATCCACCTCGGCGACATTGTTTCCCGCAAGAGCAAGCGCGGCTACTCGGGCCGCGCCGAGCGCCGTCGTCGCATGTTTGGCTCCGCCGCCGCCACCGATGCCGATCACGACATTCAGCTCGGCAACGGCTTTCCCGACGACGGCCACGCATACTACGATGATGCTCCTGCGGCGCACAGTGGCAATCGACGCCGTGCCGACAGCGATGGTCTCGACAGCTTGGCCGCCTCGCCCGTGCACGAGAGCTTTCAGCAGCAGAATATTACGGGTGGTCGCAACGCGTTCCGTGACGAAATGGACCGTCAGAACTACGAGCGCAGCGGTCCTTTGTAAATTGGTGATTTGAAAAGGAGTAAAATCAGGTTACTCGAGAAAGAGGAGGAAACAAGTTGACGAGGACCAAACGAGGGAAAAAGGTCGGCTACCATCATAACAGAGGCGTTTGGACGGTCATGATTGAGATTTTTGTACTTTTCATCTTTTCTACCATGATGCCTGTATCCAGAAGGGTTTGTTTTTTGTGTATAATGAAGTGGAGGAAGAATATGAAGTATGTATCAAATGAGCGGCTGATGCCATACTACTTTACTTACCAAGCAAAGCGAGTAATTTCACGGACACTTGAACTTGACAGTTGTTCTTCGGGATGTAAAGCAAAGACATGTTTGTATTTATTTCTTTTATCTCGTAGCTCATTCTAATCATTAGCGACAAAGGAAATAGCATTGGCATCGATTGCCACCTGTCCATGAATCCTTCTCCCGCCCACAACACACACATCTGCTCAACTCAAACACCACCCCAACACCCCCCACCACCACCCCAGCATCCCCATCCTCGACACCCAGCTGCTCCTCGCCCCTCGACTCGTCGTCGGCGGCCCCCCATTGCTGCTTACGCTCCCGTCGTGCTGGATGCGCATCTCCCGCGCCAAGCCCGCGGGGTGGCACGTCGTCCCGCGGGCGCACTGCATCACCACGCTCCAGCGGCCGGCGGCGCAGCGCTGCCAGGAGCTGGTCATGCAGTTCCACTGGCCCTCGTCGGAGCAGGACGAGCCGGCCGACTGCTGCTGGCGGGGTTCCAAATGGTGGTCGTGGTTGTGGTCTTCTTGGGGGTGATTGGCAAATGTGGCAATGGTAAGATCGGCACTGGTGGTTTGTTGTAATAAGCCATCGGCGGCGAGAGCGTGAGCGTGGGTGGCGAGGAGGAGAAGCAGCAGCCAGAAGAGGCAGGACAATTGATAAAAATTGAACATCCTGAATATTAAGCAGGGCTCATTCATCTTTTTAGGCGCTGAGCATGTGCTTTGTGCTGCAGGATTGTTTTCATCGATTTCTTTTTTGTGAGTTGTGCTGGGCTGCAGCTCACCGACACCAGCGCTCGTGTAAGTGGTTGCTTCGTGTTAGTTGGCACATTCGCGCCGAGGAGCTGCGTAAAACAAGAATACAAAATTCCGCAGGGCCCAGCACAAGGTGAGAAAAGCCCAGGTAAAGGAGATTTAAAAAGGTAGCACAGAAAACACCTTTTGTACGAGAAGAATAAATCACCATCGTACCACGACTAGGGCTTTTTCGGGTCGGTGAGTTGGTGCCCAAGTTCCCCCACACTGCTTCAATGCGGATGGACCTCTCTGATTGGGGCCAACGCAGAGTGAGAGCCTGGGCTGCGAAAGTCGGTGTGAAGCTGGAAGAACCCGGGTCAAGGATCAAGCATCCCATATTATGTAAAGATAAATATGGCTTCGTTTGGGCATGCTAAAGAGAGCCCGGGTGGCGTGGGCTGGCGCTGGGTGCCTGAGATTCAGGTACCCGACGTCACGGGCAAGTTGGGCAATTCTAGGTCAAATGCAGGTAACATCAGCACGATTCGGAAAAATCAAAGAAAAAAGAAAAAGACTGAATGTAGAGGACATTATCGAGAGAGCTAGGGACATTCGGGGTTCAGAGCGCGCCTTTCGCGGAGCTGCTGAATTCTGAGGAACCTCGATATTGAAGACTTTATGCGAGTTCAAGTTTGAGTCTACTCAATATTGCTACGGATCCTATTATTTTCACTTTTCTATTCTCATAGCGTAGAAAAGCAAGTAAACGTCTACGGAGAGAAATAATAGAAATTCCATCCATGAGCACCAAAGACTGTCAATTCCCTTCTTGAAAACGTTGGATATCTTGCCCGAGTACACACCCGAGCAAACATGTACACTTACCTCCATATCCAGCTCAAACTTGCACTTTCACCGAACAATCGCTGTCCATTCACCAGCCTCTTCACCATTGTCCCTTGAACCGCTCCCTTCATACGCAATGGCCCTTCCCGAGTCCTCAACCCGGCAAATGACCACCTCCCTTACCTGCTTTGCATCCGTCACGATGCGCCTCGCCCACTGCCACTTACTCCGCATCCCACCCGTGACATCATCCACACTCGCCACCGCCGCCGCCGTCGCCGTCTCATCATCCTTGTCGATTGCTGCGCTGCCTGCTTCGCTACAACATATTGTCTTGATGAGCACGGCGTCGTCTGGGAACCGCTTCGGATCCAGCGTAAAGAGGCCCGCCACGTCCGTGACAAACACGCACCGCTCGACAGCCGGCAGTCGCTCGGCGAGATAGTACATGAGCGCGTCGCCAGAGAGAATCGTGGACCCCAGCGTACGGTCAAACACGGCGTCGCCAAACAGTAGTGGGACGAAGCCGGCAGCGAGGACCTGCTGCACGCGCGCTACGAGCCGCGCGCTGGAGGCGCCCGTGACGGCGCCATTGTCCGTGTCGACCGTGTCGTAGGTGGACACGGACAGGATGGGCATGCGGTCCCGCACGTGCAGACGCTGCAGCACGTCGAGGTGCAGCTGCAGCACGCGCTGCCTCGTCAGCGCCATGCCAAACTTGACATTATCGCGGGCCTGTTCGTCATCACCACCTCCATCGCCGCTGCCGCTGCCGCCGCCACCAGCCATGTCCAGCCGGGCCGTCCATCCTGCCTTGACCTGATACTTTTTCGCAGGTGGGTGTCCGAAACTACCAGCGCCGTGGATCAGAATCAGATGTCGACCGCTTGGGCGTAGAATATGATGGTACGCATGCGCGACGCTGTCTATTAGACTATCGATGTTGTGAGAGAGCGTGTCTGGCGCCGCTTTGTCTGTGATGGCGGCGCCACCGAGTTTGACTACCACGGTTGACATGTTTCTGCGGAGGGGGGTGCAAGAAGAACGGCAAAAACAGAAACAATCGCCTAATCAACGCTGGCGTGCAAGAAGAGTGGTAGGGGAAGCCATGCATCGATGCCGGCACGTTTGTGTGGTTAGACAACACGTGATGATCGTGGAGCTTCAGCGTATGTAGCTTGGTTACAGCGTGCATGAGGTGATGCCATCACAAACATGCATAGATTGATCGGTACCATGATGCAACGCCAGCGCAAGACATGTATAGATTGACCGGCAAAATATTCCAACCAACTATAGCACACTCGAAAACAGTAACTGGACACATTGTCCATCAGGTGTTTTGCTCTAATCATCAGCGCGAAAAGGTCTCACAAATAAGTCCATGAATATCACTATTTGGATCGTTCTACAATTTCTTTTTCTTTCTTTCTTTCTTTCTTTCTTTTCCTTTTCTCCCATCTTTTACCTAGACTCCCTTTTGATCATATACTCGCCGCTTGGGCTTTTTCTTTTCTCTTGCTTGTTATATTTATTAAGCAAATGAATAATCTGGACGAATGTGATGATGCTAAGAGAGAAAGAGAGGAAGCTGTCTGTAGGTAGCTGGCGATAAGGGGCATCCTTGGCTGAGTCAGCCAGTGACGGGCGTCGTGTCTGCCAACCAGTCTTCCGTTTTCAGTACCGCCTTGACTCCCACGGCCACGAATTCACCAATTTCATCACGCATGATTCTTCTTCTTCTTGGTAGTCTGAACCTCTTCCCATTCTTGATTCACATTTCGATAATCCTCTGCCCCATAAGCGTCAAAAACTTCCCGAAACAGGTTGCTCTTCCGGCGCGTCTTCAACCCAAGATCGCGGAGCAATGTGCCAACATACGTAAGAGTGTCAAACACCAAACAAGGCGATTTCAAATCCCAATCGACTGGATGACGCCAGTGCCCAAAACGGTTGTGCAGCACATTTTCGTATCGTAGCTTCTCATAAGCTTCTGCGTCTGCGGCAATGGCAGAAGGGTTGTTGTCCAGTTTGCCATCAAGAAAGGCGCTCATCCAGAGACCACTGATATGCGCCGTGGTCATGGTGCTCAGATTGTACATGAGGCCGGCAAAGGCAATGTCGTGGTATCTGAGAAGCCTTGCTGATTGCGGCGCCAGGAAGCGATACAGCATGTAGCCGGTCTGGGGTTTGGCATTAGTCGTCACGACGCCGTCTCGCTTCGTGATGGAGGTGTAGTTGGGAAACTGGGGTTGGTTTTTCAGGATCGGAAGCTTGGCCAGTATTTCGCTGTCGGCACGCTTGATCAGCCGTGCTTGCTTTCCAGTCTCAGGATCCCATTCGCCGTCCGTTCGATGATGAGGCAGCCCTAGCTCCGCCTCGATGCCCTCGGGTAGAAACTTTACAGGGGGCGACTGCTGCCAACCACTATACGCCATCATTACGTCGGATTCAAACGAGGTCCCGTCGCTCAGATGTACCTCGCCCGGGCCGAGTCTCTCAATCTCTCCAATGTGGACCTTGATCGTTCCGTTTCGAACAAGCTCAAGCATGTCCTTTTCGTAGTTGAGGATGCTGAGACTGGTGGCTGCGTACATGATAGGGATCCACGGTTTGAGTTTGGCAGTCTCAGGGTGCTTGTCATAACCAACCAAGTCGTTGACGTCGGAGCCGATGACTTGCCACACGCTGTTGACCACCAGACGGCCGAGCCAGGTGCGATGCAGAAATCGCTGAATCCAGGAGAAGCCATCTGTTTCGGACCAGATGGATGGGCTGAACCAAGTCATGGCACGAGTGTCTACATGGAATCAGATGGCTGCGCAAAAAATGGCGGTGACAAGACTCACGTGCAAGTTTCTCCAGCCATAGCTTGAAAGGAGACACGCGAGGTGTGGAAAGCCATACTGGGCCATGGCCGGAAGCTGCAACGCAAGCTCGATTAGCAAAAGTGAAAAAGGACCGGGTAATGCCAAAGATGTGCTTACCACGTATGACCCAATTGACTGGCACGCCGGACATTGCATACGAATAGGCTACGTCCCAGGCAGCTTTACCAACCCCGTATACGGTTGGACTTTTTGCCGTCTTGAGAGTATCAGCATATCGTGGAAATTCCTTGACATGAAATATAGGACCCCCGAGTGTTTCCTGGCCGTCGAAAGCTGGTGCAATGGGATCGGTAGTAAGACCAGTTGCGGCAATCAGGCGACGTGCAAAGACTTTGGTCGGAGCGTCGGTTCCCTTTGCATTCTCCAGCGTGAGCACCCAGCCACCTTGTTCTGTTTCTTCCTGGTGCTCAGCGACGGCGACCTTTGTGTTGAACTGGATGAGCCTGTCGATGCCGAAGCGACGAGCGTAAGCCTCTAGGTACGCATTGACCGTCTCGCCTGGAATATGATCCTGGGCAGGCTGAAGCTTTGCAGCTTGCGCGTCGAGTGGAAAGTCCGGATACTCAAAGGTCCCCAAGAGATTGTTCGTCTTTAGGTTCGGGTACAGCCGCTCTACCGACCACGTTCCTCCCAGGCAGGGACGCGATTCGTAAATGACGAGCTTGTCGTCTGGGTGCGTGACATGATACTGCTTGGCGGCAGCTAATCCGTTAATACCTATCCATATACGTTTTACTAAGTCAGTCTAGTTTCTTGCAACATCTCTGACCCCCCGGTCTCTCAAGCCAATCACACATCCGCATTGCTGCGAGATAATGTGACTGTGACGGCTTTCGCGTTACCGAAGGCATGGGCTGGATCGAGATTGGAGGGGCCAGCCAGGACGTTGGGAGAGGGGACAAAAGGGCCTACCGCTGCCAATCACGGCACAATCTAGTCGTTCCATTCTGGGGTTGACAGGATCAAAGCGAACTGACAGCACACTACTTTTCTCGCTTCTGCTTTAGGATGATGCAGTGACAGGCACCACAAATTCGATTCTCAACCAAGAAAGATAATTGAGGAGTTTTTAGGGAAACATGGTCTTGTGGCAAAATATGGATATGGTGTGCGGATAGTAGAGAAAAATAATCGTTGCGGTGTCCATATAATACTTCATTTACATCCCTGCAGCCGCGCATCAGCTCCAGCCGCCTGCGTCACAAATGAGACTTGATTGAACAGCAGCCACTAGAAGTAATGATCTATCATCTTACCTGCCGAGGCGTGAGAGCTAGGAAGATCAACATGTTTCAGAGGCATTTCTCGGATTCTGGAGTGTTACGTATATGATGATATGTGTATGCATACATACATGTAGAGCTCAGCGACCAGGCTCGAATATATGAGCAAATTGAGCTACTAGCTATGTATAGTTGCTGTAAAGACTAACAAGAAACCTGTCTGGTTCCTCTATTACTCCCAGATTTGGTTTCCCTGGTCTGGACTGTCGTGTTTAGATACTCCCGTTTTCCTTTGCCCATTGACTGGTGGTTCGAGTCTCGACCTCCTGCCCATCATGGAATCCCATTTCCAGAGCAAATTTGGTTGCCAAACACATAGGCTGAAGCCAAGTACTCCGTACCCCGTTTGCATATCCACTCACTAACTAATAAAGCATGAGATCGCTGTTCAATATGCAGCCGCAGTCAGCTGGTACGTGATTGGGTGGAGTTTGGGATGCTGCGGGCAGAGTCAGGCCACCAGCGCCGGGAGGGCTGATATCGCTGTGAATGGTCTTTCGGATATTGTGATTGGCGAGTTGTTTCTTCTGTATCGAAAAGATAACTAACTACAGCCGAAAGTCTGCAATTGGGCGCAATTGGAAACAGAGACCTGGGGGGCAGAACAGAGAGGGGGCCAAGACAGCCCATTTCTTTTCGTTTTCGTCTTTTTCGTTTTGCGCTAGTTACTATGAGACTATTCGCTCGAATAAAATTTGCCCTTGATTGATGTCAGAGTCGTGTCGAAATATGCACTCCTAGACTATGACCTCATACTGCTTCCCCAGACAAGAACACAAGCAATGCAAGACGAAGGCGCTGTGAAATGTTTTCCCGCTGTATCCTGATTATTTCCAAAACTCACATCTAATTATTCTCATTTCGAAATGAAGGTTTGGAAATGAAGGTTTGGGAGGCCGCAGACTTGTGCTGCGCCAAAGGTGATTTATGATACCAGCATTCCTCCACCTTGATGCTGGACGCGCCAGAGTCTACGAAGCGCATGGGATGGCGCCGCTCGTGCCAAGGAACACCACAGAAAAGGCCTTTGAGAATGCAGTCGAGGCGTAGACATTGTTAGCAACTGCATTGGCCATTACCGCCCAACGCATGAGCTTTCGAATATCGACGCTAGTTGGGGATACAAAACCTGGGGTGGGATGACTATTTATCTCGTTTGCATTGGAACGGTTTGTTTGGCCCTCGAAATCGTGACGACGACGACGGTGCAATTCGTCTCGAGTACATGAATTTTTTTTTTTTCTGGTGTGTGTACTCGGCGAGGAGAGGCATGACTGATTTGTGCTGTAGCTTTTTTACGTGGCCGAGACGACTTTGGCGTATAGCGTCGGCCGAGTCGCTCGTTGTCTAGCCAAAGGAGGCATGACGGACCAGCAAAGGGCAACACTTGGGTCAAATGATCCCGAATACCGCCTGCGGTGAGTAAATGTTATCCTGAAGTGCAGGGTGTGCCGGCCGTCGCTAATAAACAAGCTGCGGCGTGATTGGGTCGCAGATACAAATAGCAGGTTGGACGACATATGGCACCATGCTATGGCTGTACAAGTCGTGTATGCTGATATACTACATGCGGTTGACAGCAAAAATTTTTCAATCCATAGAGAAAAAGTATGCACGGGCTTCGAGATTGCCAGAGCTCGAAATAGTGTGGTTTGCAGAGGAGCTGCAAGAAGCAGATACATGTCGGCTTTGCACGTTCTTGGCTCTGCCTACGTCGTGCTTGGCATTCGTCGTGGAATGCGCGTTGCTGCGTAGCACCATGATCACCATTGTTAGTGGGGCAGATTCCTTTGTGCACGGCGCACTCTGGAAAAATACTCGAGCATTTTCGATTAACAATATTGCCAATTGGGCAGGATCCAATCAATGGCCCTCAGACTGCAGGCGCCTGGGAATACAAGAGTCATTTGTGGCCACGGTCGTGACAAACCTACCAATCATCTTTCCGCGCTTCAAAACACTTCTTCAAGCGACATCTGGCACCACTCTGATCACTGCGATCATCCGAGTCTGACCATTCCGCCAGGTGGTTTTCGCCCGCACAATTGGCGGGGGCGACGGCCACGGCGACACGGGCGTGGGACATGGACGGCATCTGCCCCAGAGCGTCAACCCGCTCCCCACAAAGCTGACGGTAACGGGGACCGCAGAGCAGCTGGTGGACAATGGCATTGAGCTGCAAAAGTGGCAAATCGCTCGCGCCCGTCTGAGAGGGCTGTTGCTGTTAGTAATACGGGGGAGCCGCCGCCGTCGACAACAGGCGGCGACAGCCAACGCACGCGACACCGAGGCTGCTGTATCTGGCAGCGCGCGCCCGCCCTGAACGAGAGCTCATTAAATTAAGTCTGATAAAATAAATGGAGTTGGCCACTTGATTAGGGAAAAACTCTATTGATGCGCAAACAATTGCACATGATAGGCTAAGGAAGTGTGCTAGACCCCTTTTGGTTTTGGTTGGGGAAACGGAGTCGGCGTGTATGGCGGTACCGGTATTGCGGTATTGGTCTAGTACTGTGGGAAAGGTTACTGTGACTGGCTACCTACACACTGTACCTAGTTACAGGGCAAATCATTAGTAGCAAATATACGCAAGTCGGTCGGCCACATGCATTGAGCACTGGCGACGCAGGGACAGAGGGACGAGGCACAAGACGGGGCCGGAATTGAATGTTGGACAGAATCGCGTGATGGCAAGGCACGCCTTGAGTATCAGCATTGTAGAATGGCGTCGCGACAGCATCTCGTGAAGATGAGAATGGCAGCAAAAATTCGCGGAGAAAAAAAACTAAAACAGGCCATTACGCTCGGGTAGTCGTATGTCCCCCCTTGTAGACTTGCCCGATCTGGGGAAACCAAGTTGGTGCCTCGGCTGAAGGTTGGCTGGCTCCCCGCCATAATTTTTCTACCCTCGGGCGGGGCTTCGGTAATGTTGATGCTTTGCAGCAACTTCTCAGTTAGCAAGGTGGCGCCGAGGCCGCCACTATATATGGTAGTCCAAGTAGAGTTTCGGGTCCCCCAGATCATCCCCCAGGTTCCTGTCATTTCTTTCCCTCAACATATTCCCAATTGGCCCCTTTTCTCCTTTTTTGTTTGGTTATAACAATCTCCCGCGATCATACAATAAGAAAACAAAAGAAAAAAGAAGAAAGAAAAAGAAGAAAATGGCTTCTACCGAGCTGGACCTCGACGTCCTCATTGTCGGCGCGGGCATCTCCGGCATCAACGCCGCGTACCGGCTGCAGACGGACGGCCCCAAGGGGGGCAGCCGCTATGCGATCCTCGAGGCGCGCCACAGCCTGGGCGGCACCTGGGACTTTTTCCGGTACCCGGGGATCCGGTCCGACTCTGACATTTACACGTTTGGCTTCTCGTGGAAGCCGTGGCACAAGCCCGAGACGGTGGCGCAGGGCGCCGACATCAAGAGCTACATGACCGAGGCGGTGCAGGAGACGGGCATCGACCGGCACATTCGCTACCGCCACCGCGTCGTCGCCGCCAACTGGACCTCGCGCGACCAGTGCTGGGAGGTGAGCGTCGACGCCGACGGCGCGCCGCAGACGCTGCGCACGCGCTACATGCTGCTCGGCACCGGCTACTACGACTACGACACGCCCATGAAGGCCATGATCCCCGGCATCGACAACTTTGCCGGCAAGGTCATCCACCCGCAGTTTTGGCCCCAGGACTACGACTACAGCGACAAGCACATGGTCGTCATTGGCAGCGGCGCCACCGCCATCACCGTCGTGCCCGCCGTCGCCGAAAAGGTCAAGCACGTCACCATGCTGCAGCGCAGCCCGACCTACATCATGCCCATCCCCAAGCAGTCTCTCGCCGCCAAGTGGCTCTTTGCCCTGCTGCCGCAGTTCCTCGCCCACAGCCTCAACCGCTCCCTCTGGATCGTCCAGAGCTACATCATGATTTACTTTTGCCGCCTCTTCCCCAACGTCGCCCGCGCCCTCATCCGCACCGTCAACCGCCGCCTGCTCCCCAAATCCGTCTCCATCGACCCTCACTTTTCGCCCAAGTACCTGCCCTGGCAGCAGCGCCTCTGCGCCTCCATGGACGGCGACATCTTCGCCGCCATCCGCAGCGGCAAGGCCAGCGTCGTCACCGACCACATTGACACCGTCACCGCCGACGCCATCAAGCTCAAGTCGGGCGCCTCCTTGCACCCAGACGTCATCGTCACCGCCACCGGCCTCGGCCTGCGCTTCGCCGGCGGCATCGCCATTAGCGTCGACGGCGCGCCCTTTGACATTACCTCAAAGTTCATCTACCGCGCCAGCATGCTGCAGGACCTGCCCAACCTCGTCTACGTCGTCGGCTACGAAAACGCCTCGTGGACCCTGGGCGCCGACTGCGCCGCCAAGGTGCTCGTCCGCCTCGTCAACGAGCTCAAGGCCAGCGGCAAGACGTCGGCCACGCCGCGCCTGGCCAACCCCGAGAAGATGGAGGTCAAGCCCCTGCTGAACCTGGGCTCTACCTACCTCAAAAACGCCAACAAGGTCTTTCCCAAGGGTGGCACCGGTGCCTGGGCGCCGCGCTCAACATATCTGGCAGATTTGTACAAGGCCACGTATGGCGATCTCAACTCGGAAATGGAAATTGTATGAACATGGACTGCGATAATTGTTTGTTCTCTTTCTTCATTCTTGCCACGATTCTTCTTTTTTTTTTTTTTTTTTTGGTCTCTTTTTATAGAAACATCATCTCCATCTTAGACGACGTCGATATACCAGCTTTACACATTTTCCCCCCAAAGATTCCATAAAGAATACAGTTCATAGCAGGAATTTACTTGTTCACCTAATCGTCACAACCAACTCAGACTTGAACGCGACGGACCCAGTCCAAGACACACGCACAACTTTTGACATGTGAAAACTGTATCCTGGGCGTATTTCTGAATCTCAGTGGGTCGAGTTGGCCTCAATGTTGGCCGCCACCTATTTAACGCTAATGCGCCATTTCTTACTGGTCGGCCGTGTATTACTTGGGTTTTTTGCTCACACAGCGCACAAACACGCAAATCATGTCATTTTGGCCAACAACCAGGTGATACGGTGGCCCTGCATTGTCAACGTCTCCCACTTATGTCCCATCTTGATACTGCCTCGCCTTTGACAGCCGAGGTTTGGTTCATCATGCCAAGCTCGTGGGTTGATCATGCACTCCATCTACCCCGGGGAACACGGGGCCATTTTGAGCCTCTATTGTGCCGTCTCCGCGCTAGGGCGGGCCACGCCTTGCCTCATCAAACGTTAGCCTGCCCGTCACTTACCCCAGGCTACATATGATAGTTAGCCCATTACAATAAGTACTAGGTTACAGCCAATCAGGGTTTGGGTTGGGGCTGACTGCACTCCATGTGATTCGAGATAGTTGACCAACTTTAGCTACTACCATTTGGTAACAAGATCCGTCTTCTTCTTCAGTTTCCACTCGTCTCAGCTGAGGAGAGGAAAAAGCTGCGCGACAAGGCCATGCTGAACGAGGCCAAGGTGATATTTGAGCACTTGCTTACATCCCAGGTGGCCGGCGATGTGCACGTCCGCATGAGAAGCTGTTTTGGGCTCTGGAGGAGGGAGGCTGAGGGGAGTAGGAACTGATGATGAGGAAATGAATGACTGTGCGCGATATTTTTATTTCTTTATTCTTTTTTTTTTTTGGTTTGTACGAGGCAAACTGCACAGTAGCTCAAATGCGCGCAACGCATGTATAACGGTTGTACTACACACACAGTCGAGGGGGTAACGAAAACCACCGCTCGCTCATTATTGATGCCATGTTTTTGATTACAACACGCACCAGAAGAAGCCAATGAATTCTTAAGAAATTTCATTAGATCAGATTCTATATAATTTTAGACTAGCTTGTCATCATATAAATGGCATTTATTAGGCGTGAGCTGCTCGGCTTTCTTCTCTAAAGCGGTCCTTTTTTCCCTACATGACAGTTGCACCTTTCACAGAAACAGAGACGAGAAAAATTTACAGCGAGATGAAACAATTCCATCACTATAACTACTAGATTATGATATGCCGCAATGGCCGTCATTGGCTACAATTACCGCTGAGCGACCTGTTGGCTATCAATACTGCTGTTCGAATGTATCCCGAGGTCAAAAAAGTTACCCGAATTTCAGCCTTACGTATTAAACAGCCAGCCGTTTCTTGAATCACCAGCAGAATTCATCCGTTCTTTGAGTGTTGATCGATGGGAAAAGACATGGTAAACGTCGATCTTGTCGGCCCCATTATATGATCTGATTGCTGTAATACCATGAACACGTATGTACGGATACTGTACGAGTCAAAAAGGTGTTGTGATTGGCAGAAAGACGTCATGTACCAGAATCTTCTAATGAGCCCTTGGTGCCCTCTCCAATCTACAGTGATTGAGAGGGGCCTTTGGGGCCTCAAAAGCCTGTTTTGGGCACTGCCTTGCCCATGCTGCCAAGGCTCGCGATTTAATCTTTTGAGACACGACCCGATAAAAAGCAGCCACCAAGGACAAAACACCGTCATACTCTTCCAGGGTCTTGCCAGAAATTCCTTTGTCCCATCATTTAACCCCCCTTTGTCCAAGACTTGGCATCGGCCGGGAGCACAAGACCCGATGATTAAATCATTTACAGCGGTCTTCAGCGGTTTTTCAACGCTCTACAGCGGTTTTCTACAGCGGTCTTCAAGGGTCTACGGTAGTTCCTCCCGATTTTAGTGCATCCTTCTAGGGCAGACCCCGCCGTTACAGTGCCTCCAGTAATTCCGAGCAGCGACGTCAGAATTCGGTTGTGATTAGCTCTGGAGCGCCTCGGACCCACTGTAAACAACGTCGCTAGCGGCCTCTCATTGTTGCACTGAGAAAAACGCCCATGCCGGAAAATGCCCTTTTAGCCGTGCATGGACTTTTTCCCTACCGCATTTTCGCCACTTCCCCATGTAACCTCTTCAACGAAACATTTCCCCTTTCGCCACACACCATTTTCAGCCGTAAAATCACCTTCATCATCTTTCACCATCATCATCATTTAGAAAGCATCTGCCAAACCACTCTATTGGATAGTCGCTACAAATTTGCGCTGTCCAGCGCTAGTTCTTTCTCTTAAGTGCCATCTACACAGCGGGAGCAAAAAGCGTCATTGTGGACGTGCAACCCAGTGTCTGTGCCTTATGAACCAGAGACAAACGGCGTTCGCAGCCTCATTCTCGAACACGCCACCAGATTTAACACGCCACTGAGTACCTGCACTACTGCAAACCCATATCCCACCTCACCGCCGACTTGCATCATCAGCCTCTCACCATTCATCTCACGCTTGGGTATCCATTGTCATTATTTGCTTGTCATCTCCATCCACATTACTCGTCTAGCCAGAGGCCAGATGGAGTGCTGCAGCTGGCTGAGCCATGAATACCAAGTCACCCTCTGCGGCGACGGCGGCCAGCGCCCCATCCGCAGTTTCGCCCGACCACGGGCCGAGAAAGGTTTCATCTTCCAACCGGCCGGCGGTTAAAAACGATCACAACAGCAGACGCGCGCACAGCAAGTCACCTTCCTCATCCTCCGCCTCCGCACCGCGCTCCCGCGTCGTCTACGGCCCTGGTACCATTGTCCGCCTACCCAACGAGCTCGCTCGTCTGCACTTGACGTCGCCGCTCATCGTCGTCAGCCCCTCGCGCATGGCCACTGCTCGCCACATCCAGGCCCTCATCCCCAATCTCGACTCGCACCTTCTCGATTCCGCCCTCGTCAATGTAAAAGCCCACATCGTCGACGACGCCATCGAGAGGGTGACGGAGCGAGACTGCGTCATCAGCGTCGGTGGCACCTCTGCCGTTGGACTTGCTCGCGCCATCAGCATCCGCAAAGCCATCCCTCACATATGCATTCCCACCACTTATAGCGGCTCCGAAGTTCTCCATCTCTTCGATTGTGATGTTCCGATTCCGACCGGTCAGCCGGATGGCGGTGCTGGCAGCGCCGCTGCATCAAGACGTCCTAGCATTAGCAGGCGTAGCATCGGCAGCCCGCCGAGCGATGCTAGGAGCCGCACCAGCGGTAGTAAACACAGCTCAAGACAGAGTGTCGTGAGCGTCGCCAGCCAAAATGCGAAACAACGAGTCAAACCCGCCGTCATCATCTACGACGAAGAACTCACAGCTTCTGTTTCCAAACGCATCCTCATCCCCGCCAATACTACAGGTCGTCAGCAGTGGCCCGACGATGGCCAAAGCCCTCCCTCCAAATGGAGCTTCATGCAGCTGCCAGGCCTATGATGTTTTCGTCCCGTTTTCCTTCTATCGTGTGTCTTTTCGTCTGGCTTTTTCTTCTTCTTTGTCTGGGAGCGCTGGAGCACTGATAAAATAACAAAATGGCGTCCTTTCTTTCTATGTTTTCATGATCGTTCCTAGCCCTTACATCTTACCAACAAAAACGCAAAGGATCAAAATCGTTCGAACTGCAGACCTGTTTATCGTCCATAAAGCGCCGTGGTATCGTCTATATTGTAAAAATATGCAAACGGGACAAAATGTGATCCCATTTTCTAGTCCAATTCGCTGAAGCCCATGATGCCATGCGCGCCCATGGGTCCAAGCTTGCTCTTCTTCATCTCCTTGCGTCGCTTTGCGCGTTGCTTCATCTCCTCGACGCCATCGTCGTCGCTATCGTCGTCGTCGTCGTCGTCCTCATCGCTATCGCTTTCAGCCGGCCGTTTCGAGTTTCGGGCCTTGTTCTCCACCTCATCATCATCATTCTCTTCATCTACTTCTTCTTCTTCTTCGTCTTGGTTCTGGCTAGCCTGCAGCTCGGATAACTCCTCCCAGACTTTGACGGTGCGGCCACCAGCACTAATAAGTCGGTTTTGGCAATCAAAGGATAGCGAGACCACGGCGTCAAAATCATCGTGCCTCAGATTCAACGAACGGTCAACCTCGCGGCTCAGGAGATCCACCACGCGCAGGCTACCATCACCGACACCGCAGACAACCTTTTGTCCGAGGCCGAGGTCCTTGGGAACAGCCACAACGCAGTCGATGCTCTCGCCTCCGCCCTTGCCCCCATCAACAATGATGCGTTCTTGCTGGTCGTCCCAGGCACCTTTATCCCACAGTGTCAGGATGCCCGAGCCTGAGCCAATCGCCACCATTCCGTTGCCTCTCATCTTCTTCGGCCCCAGACCGTGCACAAAGCAGGCGTCCAAGAGCTCATCCTCTTGGTCCTCACTCCGAACGAGGACGCCGCGACGTACATCGGTCACAGCCAACGTGGTGCCTCCCGTGCTGACCCACTGTTTGGAGAACCCGCTCGTGCTCTCCTCTGTCGGTGGCAGAGGTGTGATGGACGACACGTAGTCGGCGTGGGGGAAGTGAGTCTGTGCTGGCTTCTTGCCAGGACGACCGTCTCGAAGATCTACAATGTGTAGAGCGCCAGAGTCGGTTCCCAACAGCAAGCTTTGGGGGTTTAATACGTGTAATAGTGTCGGCGCATCGGGCTGTGTGCTTGTGGTCGGAATTGCCATTTTGGAAATGACTTTGCCGTTTTCGGGGTCGAAATACTTGACAATCGCGTCCGTACCTGCCGAGTACATGGCTACATCCTCCAGTCAGTCATATATCGCATAGTTCTCGGCAAGTCGTGTACATACCGCTGCCATCGTGGGAGTATGCCAAACAGCGGCAGCTCCCTTTGTGCCGCCTAGTTTCCCACGTCGTCTCCAGATATCCTTTCCCATCGCTCAGCACGCTGGTGTCTCCGTCGACGCTCTCATCAGAAGAAGAGCTAGGTGGCAAGCGGAATGTCTGCACGTGGCCATTGGAGAGGCCGACTGTAAGCAACGGCTCCGAAGGGTGCAGTGCTGTCGCAAACACCTCCGCTTGAAGCGGCAGCGTGCAGAGGTTCTCAAACATGGTAAAATTGACGTCAGAGGATCTACCCGAGGCAGCAAGCCTTCTCTAGGATTTGAGAAGCGTAACAGTAATTTCAAGGCGATTGGAGAATTTGTTGCGCATAACAAAGCTGCAGTTTGAGCTGTTCACGATGGAGCTTGCCAACTTTTTTTTCTCAGCGCGGAGCGCCCCTGCCTGCGGGCCACTATACAGTGCGCGCACAGTGTCCATCAGACACTACTGTGCTGCCAGCTGCAAGCAAACGAGTGGCCTGCCTTCACACTTGGACTTGACATATCCGGAAAGTTTGTGTTTGGTGTCATCGACTTAAGAAAAGTCAGCGAGAATCCTTCGTGATGTTTTGTATGTGCATAGCCCAGTGGGTGCTCATGTGCTTATGGGCTGTGGCTGTGGCTGCTATTGCACCCGACTCACCACGGTGCATCATGTATCTGACAGGGTGAGTTCACGAGCAATCGGAAGTAAAGTACTATGCTGACAGGCATAGGCAGCATGATATTGTACCCGGAGATAGGGCACTGAAAGAAGGAATCACTCATGTCATTCTCGCGTTTATGCGCTCCGAGACGTTCAATGTTGAGCCGCCCCTGGTCAGCTATCCGCTTTTCACCACTGTGCATGAGGTTCGCCTGAGCTTTCCGTCTAGCACAAAAGTGTTGGTTGCCATAGGAGGCTGGGGCAACTCAGCGGGTTTCGAAGAAGCCGCGCAAGATGCTGCCAGTCGAAGTCGCTGGGCCAAGAACGTGAAGCGAATGGTAGAGACGACTGGGGCGGACGGCATCGACGTAGATTGGGAATATCCTGGGTAAGAGAATGAAGCCTGCTTTGGCCTGATCTAACAAGTTACAGCGGCAATCGTGATGATTATAAGATCATCCCCAATGATCAGCGCGAGTGGGAAATCGACGCATATCATCTGCTTCTGCAGGCCCTTCGCGAGACATTGGGCAGTGACAAAATCCTTTCGATTGCCGTTCCAGGACTGGAGCGCGATTTAATGGCATTCACGAGCGACACGGTGCCAAAAATTGTGGACGTGATCGATTTTATCAACATTATGACGTATGATCTTATCAATCGTCGAGATGCGGTGGTGCGACATCACAGCGGCATATCTGACTCGAGGGCATCCGTGCAACGATATATCGACCGGGGTGTCCCAAGGCACATGGTTAATTTAGGACTGGGCTATTATGTGAAATGGGTCATGACGAAAGACTGTAGGACAGATGATGTTCTGGGATGCCCAACGCAACTACTCGAAAATCCGGAGACTGGCGACGACCTGGGCAAGATAGGCGCCTTCAGCTGGCACGACACGGTACCTGACGAGCTGAGCGAATCATTCTCGAAGGCCTCGGATTATGGCCAGTACTTCGAGGACGGTAGCTACGGATATTGGGATCAGCATGCAGCATTGCTGGTGGACATTTGACACCCCGGCAGTCATTGAGCGGAAGATGGACGAATTGGTGGGATCAATGGGGCTTGGTGGAGTTTTCGCCTGGGGCCTCGGGGAGGATGCACCCGCCTTTTCAAGACTTGCCGCGACCGTTCGAGGTATCCGTGCCTTGCATAATTCTCACGAAGAAGGAAAAGATGAGCTGTGAAATAAGCAGAGGCAGGTACTGGATGGCAGGGCAATCTTTTTATTGAAAAAGCCGTGGCTGCCAGCCATCATGCGATGCTGTTGATGCATTTGCAGCCTGCATTTATTAAGAGAGGAGCTTCATGGCGCACCACGTGAAAATCCAGGGAAGATACTTCGCACATCACTGAAAATTGCTCGGCAAATAAAGCTGTCTGTTAACTTACATCTCAGTTATCAAAACGGTATGGTGCTGAGATAAGAAATTGCGCATTGTCGCTGAAAGTCAACTTTATCTGGCTGCCGACAAATCATGTACCCCAATGCAGGCACGTCTCCGCCACGCCCAAGCCATTGTCCCGCCTCTCATGCACATGGTCGATGTCCTCAAGCCACAAGCGGGTCACACCTTGATACAATGCTCACATGCCAAGAGAAGCGTGCCTCACATAAGGGCATCTGATAGCAGTGGCTGAAGTCCAATACCACACGAGGTTGGCTTATCGGCTTATTTATGACCGCGCCGTGCATGCATTGCGGCACGGCCAACTCTGCAAGACCGTTCAAAGGATTCCGGCGGGAGGTCAGTTGGCAAAGCAGCCAAGTTACGGGGCCCCGCTGGCGTCGGACTTTGCCAACCGAACTTAACTTGGCATCGCAACGATGTACTAGTCGGACATAATGGAACGGGGTGAACCGAGTCAGTCGCGTCGAGGATCCAACACTATTTATACGTTACCGCTATTCTACACATCCACTCGAAAGGTTTCTGGAACTGAATACTCCACAGAATCGGTTCGCTCTGCCCGAAAGTAACCCGACATAGCCTTAGTCGCTTGCGTTCAAGGACGACGATTTGTTTGCTCAAATCATGTATGCAAGACCCCAGTCGCCAAGCCACCTCTCTGGGCTGGTTAACGGGTGCATCCTTGCTTGCGCGCCACTGAATAAACAACGTGCCCGCACTAGTCGTTGAGTCGCGACGAGCCGAAAGGGACCAAGGAACTTATAAGTAGTGTGAGGAGGTCGCTCTCTGTTCCGCGCGTAGTCTACGGTTAGAAACCGGTCGTATTAGTTCAGCAAAAGACCCCTCGCCATGCACGTCATCAAGTCCCTCCTCGCTGGTCTCGTGGCCATTGGCCAGGTCTCAGCCGTGCCTTGCTCGCCTTGGGTCGTTAAGCCCATCAAGAAGATTGAGCTCGGCCCGCGTCCTTACTACCTTATCGAGAGCCTCACTCCCGGACCCCTGAAGGCCAAGCTCGCGTCGTGCACCGAGATGGACATGAAGCCCAGCACCTGGTCTATTGGCCATCGCGGCGGCGGCACTCTCCTGATCCCGGAGGAGTCGCGCGAATCTATTATGGCCGGCTCGCGCATGGGCGCCGGTATCCAGGAGTGCGACGTGAGCTTCACCAAGGACCGCGGACTAGTCTGCCGCCACAGCCAGTGCGATTTACACACCACGACCAACATTGTTACTATCCCGGAGCTAAACGCCAAGTGCAAGACGCCGTTCCAGCCGGCCGCCAACGGCCAGCCGGCCAAGGCCGAGTGCTGCACCAGCGACCTCACTGTGGAGGAGTACAAGACGCTGTGCGCTAAAATGGACGGCTTCAACGCCACAGCCACCACCCCCGAGGACTACCTGCACGGTACCCCGGCCTGGCGCTCCGACTTGTACGCGACCTGCGCCAAGGTCATGACGCTGCAGGAGCACATTACGCTCGTCCGCTCCCTGGGCCTCAAATTTACCCCCGAAATCAAGACCCCCATGGTGCCTATGCCCTTCCAGGGCAACTACACGCAGGAGATTCATGTGCAGCAAATTATTGACGCGTTCAAGTCCAATGGCATCCCGCCTAAGGACGTGTACGTGCAGAGCTTCCTCTACTCGGATCTCCTGTACCTGATCAAGAATGAGCCCGAATTTGGCAAGCAGGCCGTGCTCCTCGACTCCAGCGGTGACAAGCCCGCCACCCTCGAGATGGCCACGGCTAATCTCACCACCTACGCTGAGGACGGCATCCAGATTGTCGCACCCCCCATTGGCTACCTCGTCCACTCCGAAGGCGGCAAAATCTTGGCCACCGAATACGCTGCCAAGGCCAACACACTTGGCCTCAAAATTATCACCTGGTCGCTGGAACGCTCGCCGCCCGTGGCCCAAATCAAGGCCAATGGCGACTACTACTACGACAGCGTCAAGGATCTTCTTAAAACTGATGGTGACATTTTCACTGTGCTCGATGTTCTATGGCAGCAGGTCGGTGTCTTTGCCGTCTTTTCCGACTGGAGCGCCACTGCTACCTACTACGCCAACTGCTTCGGCATCGAGGTCTAGTCGCCATGTCGCGGCTCGATTGACATTCTCTGTACATATACATGAACCTGATGTTCCTTTGACGACTGAAACTTATGGGATTGGGAAGAGATTTGAAATCGCGATGCGATTATCACTTGATGAAGCTTGTACATCTATACACATTTATTCATCCTGCATGCTATTGGTGATGTGCTCCACGTCTTTAATGTAACTGACTAATGCGGTTTGATCATGTCAGTCGCTTGAATAGGCATGCAGCAACAAGGTAGGTTATATCTTGCGCGTTCAGCTTTTGGCAGGGCGGCGGAGTGGGCTGCCGGTTGCCTTTTGCTCACTAACACTCCGCGCAGCCTGATTTGCAACGGGGTTCTTTTGGTCAAACCTAGAAAACTCTGACTATTGCATCAGTTTCACCCAGAAAGAGAGCCAATGAGACTAAGATGAAGGCTTGTGCCGCGGTTGGACAGATGCTCGAGATCTCCAACATTACACTTTCGAGGTACAAACTTTCCACACTTGGCTACTCTAACATATTCGTCCGACTAGCAAATCAGCCATATCTTATAGATGGCTCCTCGTGACTTCCAAACTCGAAAAGCGCTCATGAATCTTGTCAACCCCCTCAGTGCGCCCCTCAAACGCAAACTCGAACCCGGCTACTAGCGCTCCCGTGATTGCCCGCTCTGCCTCGCTCGGGTCAATCGTGCCAAAGGCCTCCCGCAGCTTCTTGCGCACCTCTTCCGGCTGCCCGTCCGCAAACAGGGCCCCCAGCGTGGCACCATCGTTAAACGTGCCGTGAGTGCTGTTGGCAAGTGCTATCTCGGCCGCGGGCCCGCGTAGGCGCGGCCAAAAGACGTCCCACGAGGGGTCGGTACGCGCGTGCCCGGCAGTGCCAAATTGCATTGTGGGCGCCGAGGTGCCCGCGGTCAGGAGGGGCCCGCGCACACCGCCGTCCATGTTGACGGCGCCGCGGACGACGGGGCGGCGAGAGGAGGGGGAGTAGGAGGAGGAGCGGTCCGCGAGGAGGATGGAGGCGACACCGCCGAGGGAGTGCCCGACGGCGGCGGTGCGCGAAAAGTCAATGGTGGAGGGGTACTGCGCGAGGATATGGCGGCGCGCGGTGTGGTTGGAGTGTAGCTGCGAGAGCACAAAAGAGAGGTCTTGGGCGCGAACCTAGAGCACGTTGTCAGTACGGCCGCTGCACAATTGTTGTGCTGCTGGAAAGGGGGGGTGTACCTCGAGAAATTTGATGATTTCAGGCTCGGTGGCGTTAAACTCGATAGACTTGACAACAGACCCATCCGGAAATTCGATAATGTCCGCATCGTACGGATGATCGACCGTCACGACAATGTAGCCCTGACTCGCCAAATCCCGCGCCTTTACGCCGTACAAGCTGCGCGCGATGCCGAGCCCCGTGTCGTACAAGACCAGCGGGAAACTCTTCCTCGTCGTCCTCTTCTTGTCGTCGCCACATGGCTTTTCCAGGCTGCAGTACTCCATGGTCAACTTTGCAAACGAGTCGTTGGGGAGGCCAATCTCGGCCGCCGTCTGGCCGTAGTGCGCCGCGACGGCGGGCGTCATGTACGGCAGCGTCTGCTTGTTGGGGCACGGCGCGGACACGGGCAGGTACGCGGACACGGGCACGCGCCGGCTCTGCGGCGTGCTGGCGTAAGGGTCCTGCCGGGCGTGGTCGGTGAGGAGGAGGGTGCGGTAAGCTACGCCGTAGGGGCCGCTAGGGCCGGGGACGAGGATGGCGGCCGCCGCAGCAGCGGCCAGGGCGGAAAGGGTGAAGAATGGTCGCATATTGATGGCTAGAATCTTTCAGAAAATGGCTGGTGATCTGATAAAAGATGCTGCTTAGGCTTTGAAGTTGGGGAGTCTTGCGATGGCTTTTATAAAATATTTCGCTCAAGGAGCGTTGTCGGCGCTCGATCATTTCCGAGGCCAGGCATCCGAAGGCGATGGATGCCCTTCCATGCAAAGCTACGTAAACACTGTCCACATTGTGGAACAATAATCAAGGTAAGATGGACGAAGAGGAGTCACCTTGACTGCGCGTCTCGCATTCACGCAACATTGCATACTTGACGGCCCCCCGTTCGGGTAGGCTGATTCAAAGCTCCGCATCGCAAGATGACTTCCTTTTTCGGCTCGCCCACGAGTGCCAAGAACCAAGTGAACATCTAGGCTGGATCGGGCCGCTTGGCACGCCGCCGCTTCCTGTAGCCCGGCCGTTGTGCTGATGATCATGGCAGACTAGACAAGCATCTTTGCCGGCCAGGGCAGGACCACGAAGACTCACCCTTATGACCGTTCGCTTTTGGTGCCATCTTTCTATTTTTCACACCACCTCGATGAATGCATCCACGCAAATGGATGCCTAGCAAGCAGCACTTCAGGCAACAGCACATCAAAGCGGCGCTGCATCTCCAGCGTCGGTGGGGGGCGCTCTCAAGTTGCGGACCAAACGCTGCCTCGCATCGTCAGCCGCACCGGGGCTGGACCTGTAGAATCAGCACAGCCGCGCTTTCAGCCCGGGCCTGATGGCTGCAGCCCGAACCTCACATATCTGGTCCTCTTCATGCAGACATCCCTTCATTGGGAGATAATTAGCAACTCCTTTAGCAACGCGCGTCCCATGCACATCGCTCGGATTGCATCTCACCACCACAGGGCTATACCTGCGTGCAGGTTGTGCGGCTGCGCGTCTACGCTCATCTTGTAGTTTGCTATGCGAGGACTTTTAGCTTTTTAAACAAGCAGAGAGCGTCGCGTGGCAGCTTCGTTTGTCCTTCGAGCCAAGGTGCTGGGTAACTAGTGATGCGCCATCACCAACCCTCGATGCTAGGACCATTTGACCGTCGACTCAAGCGATCGCGCTGTCAGCGTTGTGCAGCGAGCCATCTCAAAGTGCGTCATATATCACTGCTTCATTCTGTACCAGGCGATTTTCCTATTCGGGCAATATTGTCGCGAACGCTCTCAAGATCCTATCAGGCTAACAAGAGTCGCAGTGCTCGGGTACGAACCCTTGCGCCAACTGCAGCCGCAAGAATACGCCGTGCATCTACGCGACGGCCGCAAGCACTGATGTTCCTATAATCATAGTTGAGAGCAGCAGAGCGGTCGTGTCGTTAGCCACAGCCCGACGGAGGTCGGCCGCGGCGCCCCGGGCCAGCCCCGCCCTCGACGACGAGCGATACTTTTACTATTTTGACGTGTTTGCGCGGCGGAATAGTTTTAGCGGCAAGAAACACTCATTTACAGATGATGTGAAGCAGATGAGCGAATTGCAGACAGTGCCGTATTTTCTCAACTCGATACGCGCTCTTGGCGCGATTCAAGCATCCAAGCTCGCGCCGTCGTGCAGCACGCGCCTCCGAAGCGACACTTGCATGAGTTACGCGCTGTATGCCCAAGCTGTCACAGGGCTGCGCAAAAGTCTCGACAGACAGAAGCAAGGACTGTCTGTTACGAATCGCACAGCGCTCTTATGGACGACGCTTTTTCTCGGCATGTTCGAAGTACGTCCCGGCGATGCCCCGTCCAGATTACAGACTAACCCGGGAGCAGCTCATGTCGGACACGAGCGGAACGGGGTGGCTGCAGCACATGGTGCACGGCACCAGCAAGGGTCTGGCTGCGTCGGGCCCGTCCATCTGCGCCGCGCCGGCTGGGGCGCGAATGTTTCAGCAGGCCAGGATGTTTGAGGTGTGTCGAACGATTGTGTTCAACGACCGGTCACTCCTGACGCGGCCTGAATGGACCGCGGCCTCGCAGAGGTTGTGGTCCGACGACCGCTTCTCGGACGACTGGCGACCGCTGGACGCGCTGGTGGACCTGATGCTGCTATGTTCCGACCTACGATACAGGTGCGCAGGCGAGCCCAAGCGAAAAATGTTGCTGACATGAAGCGTCACTGACACGAAGAGTAGAGCAAACCTGTTCTGCCTCGCTGAAGATGCCAATCCTAGCACAGGCGTACCCGAGAAAGCGCGCGAAATTGCTGGCACGGGCATGGCGCTGCGAGCCGCGCTGACCGCGTGGCACAAAGCCTATCTGGAGTCGACCGAGGACGGTGGCATTGTCGACGGGCGGGCGCATGAAGACGAATGTGGCCTGCTGACCAGACTCTTCTGGTCCGCCATCAGCATCTACCTGTCGGGCACTTTCGACTATGAGATGTACCACTGGCGACGTTTCGTGTTGGCGGTGCCGACGCTCGACGCGGTGACGGTGCGGGGGCACGTCGAGACCATCTTGTTGCTCGTCGAGCACGCGCTAGACCGGAGCAGTCTGTCGCCGTTGCTTTTTCTCTTTCCGTTGCGCATCGCGGGGGCACGCTCAACCCGGGCGCCAGCCGCACAGCGCGCGCGGGTGCTGCGCATCTTGGACGCGGTAGCGGAGCGTTTCGCCGCCGGGCAGGCGATTAAGGAGGCATTAATAGATGCATGGGTATCAATGGGCGTGGGAACGACCGATGATTGCTCCAAGGTTCATCAACTGATGTGCAGCAAGGGCTGAAAATTCTTTACTGGCTATGCCGCCTCCCTTGGCACGCAGCGTGTTTCGGGTTGCGTCATGAATGTCTCGGTGTGGTGTGTGCCCATGTGTCATCGGCGAGTTCGCCGGTTGGCGCATCTGAAACCCCGTCTGAGCAGGCGGCGCCCAGCTCGTGTTCGTACAGGGAGAGCTCACGCCACAGTGGAAGCTGCCGAAACGGCGTGGCGCCAGGTGCTAGATGAAAAAGCAGAGTCGCAAATGCAAGCACACACATGCATGACTTGTCGCAGTTATGCGTACGCTCTCGGCTCTCTGCTGTGAATTTAACGGTAAAACAAACACCAATGCCAAATTTGTTCCTTTGAATGGCGTATTGTCATGGTTGGGGACATGTGGCGTGAGCACTTGCAGAGCTGTATGCTTGGCAACGTGTGCACTCTTGCTTAACTTTGCGGGCATTGCCGCACGCTCAGATGCGGCTGCGAATCTAATTCGAAGGCGAGAGGGCGAGTGGAATATGCAGCCGATTAAGTAATAGATAAATCATTCAATGGCTTGTTCCGCATGCCCCGGAAAGGCCGTGGCTCCGAGAGTTCCATTCGGAAGGTAAACGCTAAGCCACCTGTAGCTGCTGGCATGACCTCACCATTGAGTAATTTAATTGTCAGCCACAGCCAGCGCTCCAGGTTCGACAGAAGCTCGACAGGCTGCTATTCATCCGTTGGTGGTGCAACGTGCCAGTGCGACTGCATCGAATTGACCGTTGTACCAGTACGTAATTAGGCGCCAGCAGAGCTGCGAACTAAGAAGCTAACGGCCGTTGATACATGCAATTGTGCACCTGCTGCATGAGGATTCGTTGAGCCGATCAAGACCCTAGCTGCTTGGTGGTGTGTGCCATCAATCGTACTCGGTAACTATACGGGCGAATCGGGTAGGAATCGAGCGGCGGCGCTGTGGCTTGGGGGATTTTCCCAGCTGTAGAGGAACGACTGGTAAGCCGGGCTGACGATTTGGGCCAGACTAGTGTGGTGAGTGTGAGCGGAACCGGCATTAAGCTCGCCCTTTGCGGCAAGAAGCAGGAAAACTTTGCTGTGTGGGTGTAGAGGGACTGGACCAGAGAGCGCCGTCAATAAAGAGGGGGATTGGGTCGCTGCGACGCTATGCTGGGCCAGGTGGACAATGGCAAATTGAATTGAAAGACGGCCGACGAGACGGATCAAAGTATCTAGATTATGTAAATATCGCAGCAGGCGTTGATGATCACGATGATGAAGAGAGCGGATGGTAATAAATAGACCAGAAGGAGACTCAAGAACTCGTTGCAGGAGACCCCACAGGTTGGCGAGAGAGGAGGAAAAAAAGTAGGGCCAAGAAAAGAGTGACGTCAATCATTGCGCCGGTTTAAGCATTAGGCACAGCTCGGTTCGCCGACTGAGCTGAAGACGGGGAACATGGCGAGTCGTACCAGCACAACGGAACTGCGGAACGCCAAAGTTAGGCGTCTACAGATCATTATGTATTGATTTCAATAATATCAGCATTGTTGAAAAAAATGCAAAGCTGTCTTTTTTCTTTACGTTCCAAGGCCATGAGCAATCCACTTATGGCACGCATCGGGCGCAGCTTTACCAGTACAGCTAGCGCCAGCCTGGAAACATCCCACTGTAGCTCCCCACTTGGAAACTCTGGCTAACTCCTTTCTAGGGGGCGGTGGTACCTGTTTTAGGGCGCCGGAGCCGGAAACTGAGCAAGCTCTGGGCGCTAACTAGATGCTGTAATTATATTAAAAAAAAACCTGCTTCCATCCTTGCGTCAGCTTGCGCACCGTCTCTGCCATTCCAGTCGGTCATCTAGCTTCTCCGTCTCCCCCCTCCTACCTACATACCTCCTGTTGTCCTACATTCGTACAGCTGCATCTTTATTCACTGTCTCTCTTACATCCGCATAAAACGCTCGCTCGCTCGAAAATCCGAACCGTCCTCCTAGAGACGGCTTCACCTGGCAAAGACACCCACACCTAGACGCACGCGCGCAACAACAAACACCGTCGCAATGGAAGGCATCTCCACCATTGTCCACGCCGTTCTCGTGGTGTTTCTCATCATTGAGCTGGGCCTGACTGCCTACTGTACGTAACCGTCTTCCATGCGCGCAGCAAGAGCTGCAAACGTCGCAATATTCCTGCGACTCGCATTCGCGACAGCAGCGTCACCATCAAAGGACTCAAACTAACGCGCGCGCGCGCGCAATCGCAGTGGTTGACCGATCCAACGGCAACGAGTCCCGCTTCAACTTCATGCTTTTCAACTCTATCTGGACTTTCGTCGTCGTCCTCTACACCGGCCTCGTCAAGCGCGTCTTCTCTGGCCTCTACCACGCCATCGTCGGCCTGGCCCTTCTCGCCCTTACAGCCATCTTTTGGTTTGCTGGCTCCATCGCCATCGCCGCCAAGATCCCCGTTAACTGCCACGGCGTACACGACTGCCAGGTCGCTCAGGCTGCCACCGCCTTTGGCTTCTTCCTCTGGGCCATCACGACGGGCCTCGCCGTCATCGAGGGCCTCGGCTCGCGCGGCGGAGCGCGCGTGTAAGCGGCGGTCAATGGACGAAGAGACGACTGCTTTTGGGGACATGGGAATGGCCGAGGCTACTTCGCACTCGACGCGCGCGTCGCTTGAGTACGGTAGAGCGCCTGGCCGCCCCTGTCTCGATTGCAGCTTGCGCGCCTGTACCTAGGACACTAATGATTGTACATGGTCTGTTGGATCGCCAAGGAGTTGCTTCTTTTATGTCCGCCTGGGCTGTCTGATTTACTTTTTTTTTTCTACCTAATCGGGATTATATGCGCGAGATACCCTCGAGCCGCTGTCTACGCGATGATGCGAGTACGAGTTATTCTTTTTGTTCTTGGATAAACGCCCTGGGTTTGAACGGGCACGGCTACAATGACGGGTACGACCACGGGAGTAGGCGGATTGGTTGGTTCACGGGAAAAGGGAAGAGCCCACCTAATGAGGAAGCTGATTGTCATGTCACGATACACAAAAGACGGCGTGCTTTATTCCCTGCGTCTTTACTTAGAATCTGGTAAAATATGTCATGTTATGTATAACTCCTTGATTGCCGATTCTACCCGAAGAGAGAAAAGCCCGTCACCTTGGATAATGAAACAAAGTACTGTTGTTCTACACTCCAAGTGACAGCGAGCCTGCCCACCAAACAGCAGCTTCGTCCTAACTTCCTGCGTAACCTCCCAGCTATGTCCCACCAGGTCCCCAAATGTCGCCATGCATTCGCCCTATGGCTTCGTCTGTGGACTTCGTCCCTGGACCCAGCAGGATCGCGACGCCCCTTGACCATGAGCCGCGCGAAAGCTGGCAGCGTTTTCCCGCGTCCGGCCGGGCCACGAACCAGTGCCCCCAACGAACTCTTGTAGTGCGTTTACTGCAAGGCAGATCAATGTATATAAATGATCGGTATGGGACTCGAACCCATCTTCACGGATGAAGCCGCCTGGCCGACCTGGAGAGGGCGATTACCCGTAACAAAAGCGGTAGCTCGTAACAAAAGCGGTTGCTCGTAACACAATGAATGATAGGGTTGCCCCAAAATAACAGCAAGCGTTGGCTCGTAACAAGAAAATAATATAGGGTTGCCCCTAAAGAACAGAGAGCACTGGCTCGTAACAATGAATATAGAAGGGTTGCCCCAAATGACAGAGAGCGGTCGCTCGTGACAAGAGAATATGATAGGGTTGCCCCCAAATAACAGAGCGGTCGCCCGCGACAAGAGAAGAAGATAGGGTTGCCCCAATGACAGTGAGCGGTCGCCCGCGACAAGAGAATAGATAGGGTTGCCCCAATGACAGTGAGCGGTCGCTCGTGACAAGAGAATAAGGTAGGGTTGCCCCCGAATAACAAAGAGCGGTAGCTCGTAACAAAAAGCAAGATGGGGTTGCCCCCAATCAACATCACCACCCCCCCCCCCCCCCTTTCACCATAACATCCCCTCATATCTTTCCCTAATACCATTCAACCTCCTCTACCTCGTCATAAGACGGCCAATCTTCCAACTCACGTTCTTGTGTCACATCAATATTCATACACTGCAGTGCAGGAATCTTGGTGGCGTTTTCGGCAATGTCGGCATTGGAAACGATTTTATAATCCTCCTCAACAATAGTAGAGGCGACGGGAGGAACAGCGGGAGCAGCAGTGGCGGCAGCGTCAGCAGCAGCAGCGTCAGCAGCAGCAGCGTCAGCAGCAGCAGCATCGACGGCAGCAGTATAAGCGGCAGAGGCGACAGTAGCAGCAGTCACAGCAGTAGCATACTTGGCTTGAGCGGCAGCAAGAGCCTCAGCACAAGCGGCAAGCTCAGCACTGGCAGCGGCAGCAGCACTAGCAGTAGTCTTGACAGCGGCAGCCCTGGCAGCTGCCGCTGAAGGAATTCCAGCAGGAGAAGGCGAAGGAGGAGGGGGAGGAGGAGGAGGAGTTGTAGAGCCGGCAGGGTTACCCTCTAGCAGTTTGCGCGCCCACTTTACAATTCGTTAGTCATTTGTTTGTATGATTTGTGTAGATTGGCAGACTAGGGTAGGGGCTTAACTCACGCGTCTCCTTGAAGCAACCTCGACCTCAACCTGGCGGCCGCGAAATTTCCAGCCACGGAGCTCCGTCTGAGCGCGAAGAAACGGCTCACGATGGTCGAAACCGACCTCGACCCTGCCTCGGTGCAGTTTGATGTGGGTGTCGCGGTCGGCAGCCTGCCAGAAGAAGTGCATGGCTGGGGGTTGCAGGGCATCCGAGGTCATTTTCTCACGGCAGGCTTGCTTAAAGTCTGCGCATGGGACCCTGTAGCCGATGCTTTTGATCACCAGCAGCCGATTCTTATCACGGAAAGGGGCCGTGGCCTGCTCAAACTGAACATCAATGGGGAAGTGTAACGACATTCCGCTAGAGCGTAGAGTATTAGTCTAATAGGGTTCACAGATACGAATGATAACTTACGTTGTTGTTTGGTGATGGTGGTATTGGTATTTGTAGTAGTAATAGTTGTTGTTGTTGCTGCTGTTGTTGTTGCTGGTGGTAGCTGGTGTTATTGATGATTTTGTAATGTTGGTGGTGAAAATTTTGGCCTCAGATGCTTCATATACTTGTGTGGATAACATGTGATCTTGTGTGCGCCTGTTTAGGGCTTTTGGAGTCCCTCCTCCTCCTCCTCACCTTCAGCTCACTTTCTCCTTACATAGGCAAGAAACCATGCCTGAGTTGAGCCCACAGCTGCATGGCTAACTCGGGTGTTTCTCTTCAGTTACAGAAGGGTCTCGTACCGCAGCAGGCTTTGCTGCATGTGATGATATCTCTAAGCGGGCGAAGTAGTAATTCAGGCCGACTTGTGCTCCTGCTGACGCTCATCGTCTTGATCTGATGGCCTATTTATGCATTATTACGTCCGTCGCAATGAGAAACGAACGTGACAACAAGTATATAACCAGAGACTCGCTGCCATTTGTTATTAGACGTCTCTGTATCATTTACGAGCCCAATCGTATCCTATGCCGTCGAATTGCTCCTCGACATGCAGTCGTCCGCTTTTGGCAGACGTATGTATGTCGTGAATTCGCCATACCTAGCTACGCGGAGCGTTCGTCTGAATGGATGCATTTTGCGTTTTAAAGATCACTGTAGCAATTAGAAGTATAGAGTATCGCCTTCATTCTTCCTTTTTTGCCGAAAAAGATCTATTTTGTTCGACAAGAATGCTCTGTTTGTTTGCTCCAGGATATGTGTTGCTTTTCTTCTACGTTGTCCTACTCCAGGGCATCTTGACAGCCGCACTGTTGCACCCGCGGGTATTTCTCCTTTTGAGATGCTGCACAGACAGCAAAGACTACAGCAATTAGAAACTCAATTTTTTTTGGAATTAATTACTAGTAAAATAGAACCGAAGACGGCATCATTGAATCAGCTCGCTTCACCTTTCGCTCATTTCCCTGCCGGGTAGGCTGTTATTGACATCTCCACGGGCCACGACAAGCGTTTATCTTGGAGAGATTCTAGTGGAGACAGAAGGTACCTACGCTAGCGGGCCAAGTTGGGTGGGCTCAAAAGTACAGATCGTCAAGAGGATCGGCATTACCTGATTGGACGCCATTTCCCACTGTCTTACCAGGACTTGCCCACTTGGGAAACAGGGCTTGCGCTACAGCCAAATAGTTGTCTACCTTATTCGTGACACTAATAACAGTAATTGTATTCACTACGCTGCAGGATTGCAATTGTAAAGAATCCTCGCTTCAAAAGAGTTGAGCTGATAGATAATGCTGAGGTCTAGTGAATGGATTCAATTAAGCGAGGGCTCAGATGACCACGTGGCTACGCACAATTTCAGGTGAAATTCTTGCGACTTTCTACGGAAAAGGCATACATACTGGGTGTGGTGCGTTTGTTTTATATGCCTGCCGGGTACCCCCTTGGCAGTACCTACACCAGCCTAGAATACAAGACTTACCCATCACACTCAGTAAACACACCAACAAATCATAAACATACACAAACACACACACACACACACATACGAGCTTTTCTCTTTCTTAAGCCGACATGGCAACCATAATCCCCAGTATCGCCAAGATCGCCCGCAACCAGGCCACTATGGCCGATATCCAGCATCTCGAGGACGCAGATGTGAGCCCCTTCACTGGAAAGGCATGGCCACAAGGCAGAGAGGCAAGTCCCAAAGCTACCTTATCGTCTCGTCATAAATATCTACTGACTAACACATGCTCACAGTCCCTGCTCAAAGACCGCCGCAAGTTGCCCGTCTACGGGAGCGCTGCCGACCTTCTCGAAATGTATCACCAAAATCAGGTGATCATCTTGTCAAGTGAGACCGGCGCGGGCAAGTCAACCCAGGTGCCGCAGATACTCGTATATGATGAGTATGGCAGCAATCTCTTGATTGCTTGTACCCAACCGCGCAAGTTGGCGGCTAAAACACTGGCCCGGAGGGTGGCCCACGAGATGGGTGTGGCGGTTGGCGAGACTGTTGGCTTCCAAGTTGCTGGCGAATCATGCATAACTCGAAAAGGCAATAATACCACCCGTCTGTCGTTCATGACGGAGCAGGTCTTGGTCAACCAGGCTATCGATGACCCGGATTTCTCAAAGTACGCATGCGTCATAGTTGACGAGGCCCATGAGCGCACCATGCAGGCGGATACTCTGATGGCTCTGCTCAAAAGAGCATTGACTCGCCGCAAGGACCTAAAGGTAAATGAAACTTACAGCGCGGATCAATTGCTGTTAAGAAAGTACTAACACTAGGCAGGTTATCATCATGTCTGCCACGATCAATGCAGAGAAATTCACACAGTACTTTAACAACTGCCCCGTCCTCCAAGTTCCTGGTGTAAGTTTACACAATCTTGTCTTGTGCCACAGCAAGCTAAACGAATTTTCTGCAGCGCGCGTACGAGGTCGACATCCGACACATCGAACCGAACGGAGAGACTAATGACTATGTGATGCTTGCGGCAAACGTGGTGGATTACATCCACAAGAACGAGGGTCCCGGTGACATTCTCGTCTTTGGAACAGGACTGTCTGATATAACAGAAATCGCTAATCTCGTTCGTCACTGTACTCCCGGCGTCGACGTGCATCTCCTCATAGCGTCTCTATCCTGGGAGGACCAAGAACAAGCTCTCAACTCATCAGGTCCCAATCGGAAGTGCATTGTCTCCACCAATGTGGCAGAGACCAGTTTGACAGTCAATAATGTTGTCTTTATCATTGACACTGGGCTGTCGAAGCAGGCAGTCTACAATCCTCGACTGCGTCTACATATGCTCCCGACGCGTCCAATCTCGCGCGCTTCTGCGATACAGCGTGCAGGAAGAGCAGGCCGAACCGCCAACGGAGTTTGCTTTCGGCTGTACACGGAGAAGACCTTCAATCAGTTGGAGGAAATGACAGCCCCGGCCATGTTGACTTCGCCGGTAGATGATGTTCTGCTCACGCTCCTTGCTATTGGCGTTACCAAGCTCGTCGACTTTGACTGGCTTGACATTCCGTACCCGGATATGTTTGCCAGTGCACTCCAGGATCTTCATCTGTAGTATGTTAATCAATCATGGGGAAGCCTAAGTTTGAGAATCCACGCTGACAGATACTGCATAGCGGTCTCATCAATGATGAAGGCAAACTCACCAAGTCTGGCATGACGGCTTCGACAATTCAGCTCTCCCCCGCATGGTTTCGGGCCGTCGAAGAAGCTGCTGCCACATCCTCTGGCTCCATCGACATGATTGACCTGGCGGTGGTGTGCAGTTCGCAGAAGTCAATTTTTCTTCGACCCGCTGGACATGAACAAGTCGCCGATCTTGCTCGAGCCATGTTTCAGTATGCTCCTTCCGACCATCTTACTCTGCTGAATGCGTTTCACCAGTTCGAGAGAGCCTTGGAAAAAAGCAAAAGCAACAAAGACTTTAGCTTGCAGGACTGGTGCAACACGCATTACCTCGACATCAACGTTCTTGAAGAGGTTCTTCAGACACGGGCCATTGTTGTACGTCAGTTCAAGAAGACCGACATCCGCCCCTCAACTGCAAACATCAGAAGCTTCGACTTCATCAAGGCCCTTGCCCGGGCTTTCTGCAACCAAATTGCGTACCTTGACAACGATAGCTATCGCACAGTCAATACGCATGTAATGGCACGTCTCTCCGCTCATAGCTGCCTTCTCAATGACAACGCCGTTTGGGTTATGTATACCAAGCTCTCTATGACAGGAAGAGACGTTGAAATGGATACAGTCTCTATCATCAGCCTTGATTGGCTTCTGGTGAGTGCCTCGTTGTCATTTCATCAATTCGAGCGTCGACAGCTAACATAGACATAGGATCTGCCCGCGTTTCAGCTGGATGCCTTGGCCAAGAAGTACAACGGCACCGCGCGTCAGCCGTTTGTACACGAGTCAATTGAGGCTGCCAAACGCGTTGAAGCTGAAAAGGCCACACCTGCCGCAACGGAGGAGTAACTCTCGGCTGTAGTAGGATAGAGGCAAAGTAGTAGAAAGGAGAAGCAGGAATAGCATCCAGAATAGAAGCAAAGAATAGAATAAATATGGACATTTGATGGTTTGTGGGTAATGAGTCTTCCTCGCCGGAGGCATTTACTTAATCTGATTTCAAGCAGAGCGGGCTGTTTTTTCTCACCAGCACGCAATATAGCTACGTTTATGATTAATTATTGCTGGATCACTTATAATGGAGCCTCTGCAATTTATCATTTTCCTTTCTTGTGCCCTGTCAGAGATTCTCCCTCACGCGTCAGGTGTCTTGGGATACGGGCGCCGCGTGACCCTACCTAGGTATCTTTGGGCAAGGCATTCACCAATGCAGTGTTCGCTGGCCCCTACCTACACGGGAGGGGAGTGTTTTCTGACATGCCTTCTGACAGATTCTTGTGGGTAATATTATTAATAAGGCATGTTACGGTGTTCGGGCTTCTAAGATAGGATGTTAGAAGTTTCTTAATATGCTAAAAAGTGTGGTTTGCTTACAACATACCTAAAAAATATGCCAGATACCTAGTAAAATATGTCAGAGGGCATGTCAGAAAACCACCCCCTCCCGCGTAGGTACCTATCTAGGTACCTAGGTACCTAAGGTAGCTTTGGTGCACAGCGCTGCTGCCACACACAGTTACGCAAACGCAACGAAACGCATCGCACAAAAACATCCTCAAAAAAACCTTTCTTCTCGATCTTTTCAAGAAACATACCTTTTTTCAAGCAAGTGAATGTGTTGATTCATGATCACGACTACATTCTAACATCGAACAGAATGTCAACGCCTGTCACCCAACTCATCGAGGCGATCGAGTCCTTCCACCTCTCGGATGGCCTTGGCGAGAATTGGGAGCAAAAGGGTTCTGCATCAGACAGCGTCCATCGCTACTTTGCCGCCCTGCCGGATATTCACACCTATTACCAGGCGATTGGTGTACCCTCGCACTTGCCTTCGAAAAACGGACTCCTCATGCAGGGCCATGGGTACGCGAGTACAATACCCGGCGGGACTGCAGAGAAGAAGGCCCAAGTCAATGCCGAGTTTATATATATATTCCGAAAGGTCGACCCAGCGAAGCCGTTCGACCAAGTTCCCCACCAGTGGACGGCAGTGCTGCGAGTCGAGAACTCTCGTAGACCGTTCGAGGATGAGACGTGGGCGATTGCATGTGTCCCACTGGAAAAGGCTGCTGCTCTGGAGACGGAAGGATGGGAAGTCTAGATAACTTCCTTTCCCGCGTTGAAGATGACACCAAACGGTTATAAAGACACTCGCAACCACACAGAGCGACCTCGCGACATCGACACGACTGACGAGCCACTGAAAGATGCCAAGAAATATCTTGCCATCGGCTACAGTCTCATCCAACATTATACGGATGCTGATTGGAGGTCTGGGAACCCCCTCCGTGGTGATGGCGAATCCCCTGGTGTACGAAGCTCGACAGGTCACATCCCGGTTTACACCCGACCATCCCGTGTGCCTTGGCTGGGGTAATTATGACGAGTTTCTTTCCCGGCAAGCAGCTGGCCGTACTGTTCGTAAAGATATGGTGAAGGAAGAGGAGTGGAACGTTGACCGGGACACGACCGTCAAATTTGTCAACAAGGATGGCCAAGTTGTCTCCACTGTTCCGAACAATATCCCCAAGGAGCACTTCCCACAATGTCAGGAGTTTCCAGTGTCTCTTTATTACGAACTAACGCAAGGCCAGAGGAGAGGCTTCCAGCGGGGTCCCGAGACGTCGGCTATGTCAAATCAGGCGAGCTGAATTAAATGAGGTAGCGAATGGTCTGGCTACTCGAGACAATGTTATCAAGGCAACTCGTTTGCTGTATTGATTCGATTGGGAAAACACAGTCTTGTTTCTTATTACGGCCATCCAGCCAATGTTACGAGCAGCCCGCTTCTGTTACGGACAACCGTCCACCCTGGCCATAGAGATGAGCATGCATGATCTGTGGTCGCGTGGGGGAGGAGTCAACTAATAGTCCTTCTTGTTATGAATGAAATTGTCTTTTAGGGCATATGACGCCCCCTAAACTTCTTTTTTTCACCTGCTGTCTCGTGTGCTTGTATTATGAATTACAGAAGAACCATTATTGAAGCCCGGTCCGTCCCGCCGACATGGAGGCGACGCCCCCCATCACACTAGAATCCACAAGGTGGACCACGGGAAACCTAAAGGCTAAAGCCAAACCTTAAAGACAAATACAGAGACAGCACTCGTTATGTGGCTACTGGCTGATGATGGCCACGGCGTGCGCCAGATACATCTAGACAAGAGGACTACAAGCCAAGGCGTTGGTTAACATTTTGTTGTGTAATAGTGGCCAAGTCAACTGAAACTGAAGTGAAAAAGTAGTGGACCCGGGCGCACAAAGCTGCGGCAAATTTTTCTTCTTTAAAAAGCAATGTAAATTAAACTCAAACCAACTTCGACAATAGCAAGCAAACCCAGACAAAGATCCGTCTTACTTACATCTCGACAAAGCCCAACGTGCCCAATCCTGAGAGTCAGCTCTTATCCCGACATTACGGATCTCTTTTGCCAACTTCCCTTATCTTCATTATTCTATCAACCAGAGGCCGTTCACCTTGGAGACCTGCTGTCCATTTTTTCCCGCAGATTTTGAAGGGACGTCGAGAACGCACCGAACCCAGCAGAGATGGCGGGCTCTTCCGGCCATTAAACCCCAACTTCGTATAAGTGACTTTTCGTCCTTATTACATCTCTCAGAACCCCTTTTCAAATTTCGCCTTCTACTACAGACATCATGGCCGAGGAAGAAGGTAGCTCATCCGTGGGAGCTGACGGCCTGTACTCAAGGGCCGCGTACGTCGACACGCCCGCCATTCCTGACTACCAAACCCTACACGACAATACTCCTGCTGTTCAACAGATCAAAGATCTGTACTGGGACAATCGTTGGGATTTTACAAAATGGCACATGGCTTTATTCTACATGACCTCAAAAGACCACCTTGCAGATTTGGCTGAAAATCCTGAAGCAGCTCGGGAGTATGGTAATGGTGCTGAGCTCTTTCGCGCTCTTTGTATGTACTTCGCATCTGCAAGCCACAAAAAGGTTACTCAAGAGATATATACTAACGCTTCCATTAGTTAATTTCGGCCGTATCCCTGCCTCGTACAAGCTTCGAGCTCCTCATGCCAGTGCGGCGGTGAACTTGGCGCCACCAAGTGCCTCAGTCACGTTTGACATCTCGGCAGGCGCCTCCAAGTCTCGTGATGCCAATGAGGCCACCCAGGATAGACTCAAGAGGAAATCCTCCGTTATTTCATTGACTGGAACTTTGAAGAAGAAGGCCACAGACTTCATGAAGCGCAGCGAAACCCTCCGATCCTTGAGGCGGTCCTCGTCTAGCAGTGACTCCAGTCCTCACCCGTCGACCAACACAGGAACGGGGCCCCCTGCCCCTACCGCTCCGTTAGACAAAGGAAAGCGTCCCGTGACCCGTTCAGCTGCTGCTGCTGCTGCAGCGCGTATGCCTCACGATACGAATCAGATCAACAGCGCACAAAGAGGAGAAACCGCACGGCACGAAGGATCTCACCAAAAAGCACCAGCCTGTATGCATTCTTCTGATGTACCGCCTGCCATACATAAGCGACGCAAATTTGAAGAGGTAAGTCATAAAAAGCCGCCTTCTAAGCCTTTTTCCACCAGCGATCAAGGCAATAAAATCTATTGAATCCATGATGATGATGCTAATACTAATATAACAGGTTCAAAAGCGTGACCGTCAAGGCTGCGTCGTGACACATAAAGCAAAGCCCTTCGAGGGCGCCCATATAGTGCCATTTGCCGTCAACTCAACCGAGGCCGGCCTTGGCTACCTGCCTCCCGCCCTTGCCATTGCGGAGCGTCTCTTAGGAGAGTCGTTTGGACAGACCATTCGAAGAAACTTAGACACTCTTGGGGGGACAGACCGTCCCTTCAACATCATTACCCTGACTCCTTATTTGCACCGATTATGGGATGCTTATGGTTTTATTGGTTTCAGACCCTGCTATATTGATGCTGAGCAAGACAAGTCCGGCAAAACTCTATACTTTGCCACGTTTACATTTCACTGGCTTTTCAAGAACGCCTTGGATGGGGACGTCGATCTTGGGAAGAATATCACAGCGCACGACTGCTATATGATGGTTGAAGAATCGACTGAGTTCGCCGCCGAAAAGGACCGCTATTTCGAAACGGTGTATACGCCGGGCAGAGAACCACAGCGACTGCAGGATGGACACGTCTGCCGAGTCGAGTTTGAAGACAGAAGGCTGGCAGAGCGTATGATGGTGATGCTAGATCTTCGTTGGCACGCCTCACGTCTTTTGCGCCTGTCTGGGAGAGCTGGGGACGACTTTCTCAAGCTCGACCCCAATGATGATGACAGCGACTCCGACGGTTATTATCTTGTCTTTGATGAGGAGGCCTCCAGGGGCGTCTGGGGTTCTGACTATTAGAAGGGCCGTCTCAATGAACAGCAGGAAACGGGGTAGCAGTAAACCTCAAGTCCAGAGGCCTCAAAGCCCAGACCCAAGTGGGGCCAAGAGCGGCAGAAAAATGAAGCGGTGTTGCAGGTGCTCTGCAGATGCGCTTCAGTAGTCAATCAACAGCCAGTCAATCAGCAGCCAGTCAATCAGCAGCCAGTCAATCAGCAGCCAGTCAATCAGCAGCCAGTCAACCAGCATGTCAAAGAATGCGGCTAGCACGAAGAAGATGGAAGGAGAGGTAGCAAGAAAGTCGCTGTGGCGTAGCTAGTAAATAGCAGGTAGTTCCTAATAATGACTTTATTGATCACTGGAGGAGGAAAGTCCCCCTCCAGTCGCACTTCGCAGCGTTCTCGCTTTTTTATAGCTACTTATTCGCATGTGACTTAATATGGGTCGTGACACAGCAGCCAGTCAATCAAACGGTCAATCAACGGCCAGTCAATCAGTCAGTCAATCAACAG
>NW_007930864.1:225238-339650 GCF_000280675.1 Beauveria bassiana ARSEF 2860
ACAGCCAGTCAATCAGCAGCCGGTCAATCAGCAGCCGGTCAATCATAAGTCAAAGTAAGCCATTAAATAGTAGCTTTCTAGTGTGAAAGTGGCTCCGCGTAGAGTCTACTCTACCAGGACGGCCAGTTGACGAGAGGTCCAGCATCAACTTGAGTGTGTGGCTTCACCGTCGATCCTCTTTTTTACTCCGAGTCTTGCGAGATCTGCATGGGACCGGTATCCGGATACAAATTGACAGTTCTTGCTCCGCGCTCGCCCCACGGTCTCCGGTTAGTGGAGTTGCGCCGGCCACCCGCGCAAGCCGCGGCAGCATTTTTTTGGTGGTGGCCGGCAAACTCCCTCGACAGCAGGCGCTAATAGCCATACAAGTTCAAAGCCGAGGACGAGCCAATCCCATCTTTGATCTCCTGTTTTTCCTCTTTCCTACATCCTCATTTTTTTTTCGCATGTATTCTTCTCCTCACAGTCTACATTAACCATATCGCCGTTTGAACATCAGCCTCGTCTCATCTTCTGTCCACAGCTACCGTCCACAGACCTCGGCTCAAACTCCTTCTTTTGCCTCGGCATCTATCTCCACGACACTCTCTTTACAAGCAACAAAACACCAAATTTTCTCTGCATAATGCCCTCCAGCTCCCCCGTCCGAATTACCGAGTACGTGTGGCCGCGCACCACCGTCGAGTGGCTCGGCGGCGGCGGCACCCTCGCGCTGTACGCCGTGGGCATCGCCTCGCGGTGGGTGACTCCCGGCAGCGCGCTCTGGGACCTGGTCGCGCGGTACTTTCCCGGCGGGCCGGACGCCTTTCTGTGGATCGCGCGCAACGTCGTGTTTTGGCTCGCGGCAGCCCACGCGGTCGAGGTGCTGCTGTTTGACCAGCTACGCCTGCGCAAGCACGGCGTGCCGCGCTGGTCGGCGCTCTGGTGGAAGTGGCAGCTCAGCGTCTTCATCGAGGGTGTTGGCGCGTGGGGCAGGATCGGCAAGGTGATTGCGGAGAAGCAGGGGCTGCTCAAGTCTAAATAACGGGACAGCGTTGCTCATACGATTGTACGCAAGTACGTCTGATGAAGTATATAAATAGGCCACTGCAGTTGTAAATGAGGTATTGCAATAATTAGTGATTGCAGGGAATTTTGCCCGCTCGAGTCACTTTTTTTCATCATCTTCTGAAAGTATCACTCCTACTGACACATGCTGAGTCTACTGGCGGTCCATTTGCTCCCATCTCAGTGTCCTGTCTGAAAGGCATCCGCTTTTTGGCATAGCATAACTACGAGAAGACTCCGTGTCAGACACACGGTCGTCAGATCAGGAGAAACACCGCTAATGACGACCGGACTGCCGCCGGCCGGCAGCCCGCCGAGACAGAGCGGGGCCATCCCAGGTCTCGAGGCCAGAGGGGAGGCCGTTAATGGTCAGGGGGTGTTCAAGATGACGGCCCGCATTTTGATAGGCTCTATGGGGACTGGAGGGACATTTGAAGATGCGATGAAGGTTTGGAGGAAACTTGGTTGACGGCTGTGTAGCATCTGCCTGCGTCTCAAAAGATGTCCGTGATACACCACTGTCTCGAAGTTATCCATTGTAAACGACTTGACTACATTCTTGATACTGGTCAATTGGACCGTTCGATCAATGCAGAAAAGTCAAGTATCAAGCAGGTATCGGAGCTAGAAAAGCTACATATCATAACATGATTTATTGTAGACACTTTATTACGCGCTTGCAAAAGCCGCAAGCCTTATTAATTCGCCCTCTAGGGCTAACGAATAGCTGAATATAGCATTTGCATGATGACGTGGAAGGATCGGCCAAGCTATAAAAGCTGCAAGGCAGTATTCGAAAATATTGGTTCGCATACTTTAGATTGATGATGTGGCGGCCGGGCTGAGGCTGTCAGTTGGCGACTAGGCCGGTAAAATGTCATATATTACCTAGCGGCATGCACAGGCGGCCGGAAGCATCTGAAGCAAAGGCCCTCTGGCCCCCAAACTTTTAAACATGGGAAGCGGCCATAGCCTTAGGTGTAGGGCCTTTTTTGAGACATGTGCAACGTCGTGGTGAAATCACAGGATGGTGATACATGATTCAGATGGCGGGCTGTCATTGGAGGATGGGGGAATACCTGGGAGGTCATAATTGTGAGTTTGTGAGTACGGGTTCTAAGATAACATGGACAAGAAAAAAGATGCGAGATGACAGAAGCAAGGAAGTTGATGTGGAGAGAGAGAAGGAAACATAATCGAGATTTGACGAATTAAGCGCGTAATGAAATATTTGATCCATTCGAGCAGCGTCTGTCGTACATGTGCATGATGCTGTGCACAGGGCGGCTGGCAGGGCAACAACAGGTGGAACGTGAACTCAGTAACATGCTTTTACAGGGTTACCCTGGGGCTCCACAGGCGTCGACGTCACCTAATTTTAGCCACTGCGGGTGAGGCATGTACTTGGTGAACTTTGTAGCACCAGTCAGGGCGGGAAAGATTTGCTGAAAAATATCATCCGTCTGTCTGAGTGATTATGTTTGTCGCGAGATGTAGTCAAGAAGCAGAAAGATGTGTCTGCCACGCTGTCAGAGATGTACCTCAGAGTTTTTAACAGGTACGCAGTATCCGTACCTTGCCTGGTTGCCTGCCTGGTTGGGTGGATGCCTTGCCTTGATGCGCGTTAAAACACCCTGGTAGCCCACGTTGTGCTCTCCGGGCTTGGCACTTGAATTTAACTCGCGCAGCTGGCAGACTCGACTTGCCAATGTGCTGCCAAACCACCAAAGACAATTTGTTTATGCTAGCCCCGGTAAATTTGCGAGGGCGACAAGATTGATCTTTATGCTCTGCCCTGTTTCGATCCCTATACACTGCTCTACTATGACCAGCATCATGACAAAACACAATTCAAAACATTCTTCTTTTAAACCTGCTGCGCTCGAGGCGACTTCCTGCAGCAACACGGGCAACATGGGTTCCTGGTCGTCTTGTCCAACCCACCCCCGGGGACTCCTTGCCTCCCACCCCCAGCCTCCCGGATAATATGCACGCAGGGAAAATCGAGCAGCCCACACCCCAGCCATTTCCCGACGCCTTATTAACTTTTGGTGCTCCCCCCTTGCAACCAACCGGTTCGTTTTTCTATTTACTCTTCCATTCCTTCTTCCTTTGCATATCTGCATTCCAGTGCGCGCGCAATCGACAAACTCTTCGCAACCTTGGCCTCGGCGCATTCTTGTCGCAATCCTGCCCTCGAGAATAAGCCTCGTTGCTGCGGCCCGCGCCGTCCGGACCCCTCACCCCACCCAACCGGCGCTCTTTCGCCAATTCGCTTCGTCCATTCGCTGCCTCTAGTTGGTTAAACCGAGACAAAAAGGTCGCCCAACATGATTTTCGCTCTAGTCTTTGTCTGCACGCGCGTGTCGCAAATTACGACCCTCGTACGTCCTGTTCCCTCTCACCCCGGCGCATCCGTTGCGCGGCGCGCTCGGGGTGTCCCAGTCGGCGCAGTTGCGGCCGCCAACAACCGCTTGCCAGCCCCTTCGCTAACCTCTGACCGCTCCAGATCATCATGATGGGCATGCTCTCCTGGTTCGTCGACAAATTCGTCACCGCCAACGTCCTGGCCCCGACCTCGATCCTCATCCTCTTCATCGTCTCCGTCCTGGCCCTCGCCTGGGCCCTCTTCACCCTCTTCAGCTACCACCGCTCCTCGGCCAACGCCTTCTTCGTCTGCCTCATCGACATTGCCATTGTCGGCGCCCTCATCGCCGGCATCTACTACCTGCGCAACATCCGCTCCGCCGAGTGCGCCAGCGACCCGAGCCTCCCCCACCGCTGGACCAGCCAGCTCGGCGGCAACTTTACCGCCCTGACCTGGAGCTACGAGGGGCCCTGCCACATGCTCAAGGCCATCTGGGCATTTGCCATCATCAACTGCATCCTCTTTGCGTGGACCGCCTTTGCCGCGTTTATGCACGGCGACCACTTCAGCGCCGTCGACGAGCGCCGCATCAGGCAGCGTTACCACACGAGCCGGCACAGCCAGCGCCACCGCAGCCGTTCTCGCTCCAACGGCTCCCATTACAGCCACCACAGCCGTCACTCGCGCCGGGTCTATGTCTAAAACAGATTTTTGGGCAAAAAAAAAAAAAGAATCGACGAGTTTTATAAAGAACGCGGGACGATTTACGATTTCCTAATGCTGATGATTTTCAACATGTGGGTCGGCTGAGCAGGCAATACGGCGGCGCTGTCCATTGACAGAGGTGCACGCCATGCCAACTGTTGTCAAGTACTTCTTTTTTTCACAGAAGTCAAGAGCTAGGAGTAAGGATAGGATTGTGTTTGGTTAGATTTAGGTATTTTTTTTTTTTTTACCTCACGCCTGTATTTAGGATCTTGATGATTTCAACGCTACGCGAATACCACAGCTTATATATCTTGTAAAAAGATATTTTATAAATATGAAAGAAATAATGATCAAGTAGAAAATCATGAATGTTCTTCCTGAAAAGCTATTTTAGTAATTGGAAATCCGACAAAGTAAAATCGAAAACGGATGTAGAAGAGTATCGATCCAATGCCATGCTAGCTGGCTGGAGATCGCATGGCGTCTCGCCCTGCAATGAGGCGAATTTCTACAGCAGCTTTCGACTCTGGATCGGTCATCTTTCGGGAAACTCCAGTTTGCCCGATTTACCACAATCTCGGCCATAGCACCATCTTTTGCTAACAATAGGCTCCTGCTTTGCATAGACCTGCAAATCATTAGCGCGTGTGAGCAAGCAGTTACCCCAGAACTTGAGTCGGAAAATATAGAGCTTAGTGAAAGACGCCCAAGTAGTCCCGGCTGACCCGGACGCTGGCCTCAAAAGAGGTCCGTCACTTTCGAATGGTAAACTGAACATCTGCAACATTACATTGCTCTATTAATCAGTATCATCAGGGCTTTTTTTTTTTTGGATCTCGAGTACCCGAAACTGACCGGCGCGATCCCTGACAAGAGTACAACGCAGGGTGAATTTGCTGGCTGTGCGATCTGGCCTTATTCACGGCCTCATTTTGCGTTTCGAGCAGAGACCGACCATTATTCCAAGCTGAGGGCAGGATTACATATTTTGAACCGCACGGCTCTGCTAGAATCTGCTCTAGCTTCTTTCATTGCGGCATTATCCTGCCACACTTGCTGAACTTGTCTCGTCGCGTGCTTCATTGCCCTGTTTGTGCTAAGCCCAGAAACGGAACCGTTGGGAAATGGCAGCCAAGGGGACGCAGCGCAGCAGGCGGTCATCGCCCCAGCACGATACGAACATTGTCTCGTCGCGCAAGTCAGCCCCAATTTCAGAACCGGCCTTCGCAGGAGAAACCCTCCGTCTACTAGGATCGAGTAGCTCTTCCGCCGCCGCCGACGACATACGGCAGAACCGCTCCGCGCCATCTCCATCAAACGACGAACAAGGCACTTGGGACCCCAGAACACCGTTGCCGCGCTGGAGCAGCGGCCACCTCGGGAAGCGCAGGAGATTTACCAGGTGCAACATGTTTCTGCTCATATTTCTGGCCGTTGTCGCTGTCGGCACAGTGTACGTGTGGCAAAGAGAAGCATACATGACGGCGCCGTGGTTGCCCGACGACGAGACCAATCGATTCGCTCAAAAGCCGCTGCCGCCGCCGCTAGAGCGGACGAGCATCCTGCAGCGCAAGCTACCGCTACGTACGCGCGGCCGCTACATTGTCGACGCTGCGGGCGATCGCTTCAAGCTGTTGTCCGTCAACTGGTACGGGGCGAGCGACGAGCTCTTTGTCCCTGGCGGCCTGGAAGTCCGCCACCGCGCCGCCATTGCCTCGACGATTCGCCGAATGGGCTTCAACAGCGTGCGGCTCCCCTACGCCGACGAGCTGGTCCTGCGCAACCCCATCATCGCGCCACACCTCGTCCTGGCGAACCCGGATCTTGCCGGTCTCTCCGCACTCGACGTCTTCGAGGCCGTCGTCGTGGCGCTGACCGATGCCGGGCTGGCGGTCATTGTCAACAACCACATCACCACCGCGACGTGGTGCTGCGGCGCGAACCCGTGCGACGCGGGCTGGGCCAACGACCACCTCGGCGCGCTGTGCAGCGTCCGCCAGACCGAGGAAAGCTGGATCCGCAACTGGGAGGCCGTCATGGGACGGCTCGTGGCTAACCCGCTCGTCATCGGCGCCGACCTCCGCAACGAGGTCCGCGGCCTCTGGGGCACCATGCCGTGGGAGAAGTGGGCGGCGGCGGCGGAGCGCTGCGGCGAGCGGCTGCTCGCGATGAACCCAGACTGGCTCGTCGTCGTCGAGGGCACAGAGTCGGCGAATGACGTGTCGGGTGCGCGGCGGCGGCCGGTGACTCTGAGCGTAAAGGACAAGCTCGTGTACTCGGCGCACGTCTACGCGTGGTCGGGCTGGGGCAGCTGGGGCGGACGCTTCGCGCAGCGCGGATACGACTCGTTTGTGGCGACGATGCGCAGAAGCTGGCTGTACCTGCTGGAGCAGGACGTCGCGCCGGTCTGGGTCGGGGAGCTCGGCGCGAGCAGGCACCCGTCGAGAGGCGGCGCGCGGTACTGGCAGAATTTGTGGCGGCTGCTCAAGGAGGTGGATGCGGATTTTGGTTACTGGGCGATTAACCCGAACAAGGCGTACAAGAGCACGGTGGAAACGTACTCGCTGGTTGAGAGTGACTGGGAGACGCCGGTGCTGGATTATCGCATGAAGGACATGGTAGAGCTAATGCAGCAATAAGAAGTGACGGTGATGATGTTGCTGTGATAGCTTCTAATTACTCGATGCCTCTTTTATGGATAGCACGGCTTTGTTCCTTCAGAAAAGTGTTTGTCACAGTTCACAAGTTAATGTGAGCTGGGCTGTGGTACTTTGGTGGCGTATGAACGTATGTCTGCTTCATTAGGAAGAACATCTTCAGTTTTGACCCGACACAGAATCTAACATATTCTTCACACATTCATACAATATTTTGGCTCTTCCGCGTCCAGGGGCTTTTCCTGAGCACGTTGATGGTCTGTCCACGCCCACGTGTAACATGTAGGACAAACTGCGAGTCTCTCAGAATGCAAAGCTTTCAAGCCTTCTAGGGTGAATCTTGACCCAGTTTGTTAACATATCTATGATACAGCCGCCAGAATCTGCTACCGGAATTCCAAGCAATGTGTAAAACTGCAAGCAGTAGATATTTGCGGTTACTGAATGCCACTCGTGATGGTGCTAAGGTCTGATTGGGCTATGCCGAATACACAGGCAACGTGTAACACTTGTGACGCTTGGCAATTTGTTTCGTTCAAGTATGCTTTACGCAGACGTAACAAAAATTGAGATGAAGGAAATTCAGTGAAACGGAATACTCTGGCTTAGTTGTCGCACCGCATTCAAGACTATTTGGGCCAGTCAACTGCCGATTACTGTGACGTGTGCAACGTAGCGCAACTTGCCCGCCCAAATGGAGAAGGAACCCTGCAGCATAATTCTTCTCTTGCAAAAATTAAAAATTGCTAGCCGCCTCTTTTATTTAGCCACCAAGTAGTGAATGTGGCGGGTGGGCGCGTATGTGGCGAGCAATGATGGTCGACGGCCGCGTTCCCCACCCACCATTACTTTATTTCGCCTCATGACTCTTGTTGAAGCAAACGACATCACTTCATCGCACCTACATTCTGGCCATCGAGAGGATTTCATCGAAACTCAATCGCAAAAACTCAGCCGAATTAATCCCGCGACTCATTCTCCTCAAGCCTCCTTCTTATCGGATAAGGGTACAGTGCGACATCTCAGGGCATCCTTTAGCGGCCAAATGGCGACCAAAGAGCCCGAATCGCAGCCGCAAAGAAGATGGGTTCCTGCCACGATCGGCGTCTGTCACTGGCAGACGGCCAACGATAGGGTGAGATTGCCATATTGCGATGATGGTCATGTGCGTGTCTAATGTGAATCCGACAGTTTGGGCCTGATGCAAAAGCAGCCATTCGAGATCGCGAACGAGTGGCTCTTGGGCTTCCTGCTCTGGGCCACCAAGCGTCATACTTGTGGACACCAGAGTTTCTCGATCAAGAGAGCGTAAACGAGCATTCCATTTATAGTACCTTGCCTGCAGCACAGTGTTATCGCAATAACTTGACAGCCCTATCGCAGGCATACAACGTTTGTCACTGCGGCTCCAAGGCTATCCGCTGCGTGCTAACTGGTTCACAGCTCTATTTTGTAGCCTATCAAAGCTACATATTTGTATACGTGCCACGAAGTATAGCGAGACAGCGGCTACCCAGGCGCCCTGATTACCAGTTTCGCTGTGAGCCTAGCAAAGTTGCGCCTCACATCGGGGGCTATGTAGACCAAGTCGTCCCCCACTCCGTCAATCATCTCACGACTGGCTTTCTCGGAAACGAAGAGATTGTCGTCGCATGCTGTGATGACGGGGAGGTTTACGCATACTACACAAGGGAAATTGCCGAATGGATAGCTTTGCAAGAAAATTCGCCCCTCGCACATCATGCAGGGCCAAAGAGATTCAGATGCGCATCAGCAAAGCCGCCAACTCACTTCTTCCGGGAGAATGTAGGAGTTTCGGCGTGGGGCCTAGCGGTGCATCGGCAGTCGCGTCTCATTGCCGTGAGTTCCAATCGTCGGGAAGTGACTGTATTTGCATTTGCACTGCAACGTCCAAGAAGAAGCAACCAACAACAGGAAGAAGAAGATGCGGCATGCGATGGACCAGCAGCATATGTACGAAGACGCAGCAAGAACTGGCGAATCGTGATTGCACTCGGCCAAACTACAAGCAATATTCCCAATATATGCTTCATAGACGACGAAAATGGTGGTGCGGAAAAGGTTGCCGCGGTTGACATTGATGGATGTGCCTGGATCGCAGACATATGGAATGCTAGCCAGCCAGTGTCTGCTATCAGATCAACGGATCCATCGCTACGGCGCAGCGAGGAAAGCGTCGGTGAATCATCTCGGTACTTTGCTCCCTGGATTTTCAATGTTTTGCAGCTAACATCCTTCATCTAGGGGCTGGGGCATTTTGGCTCTATCTGACGACAGCTTCGTGACTGTAAACACCTTGGATGAGCTCATTGGAGGTGCACCCGGTGAGATAGTTCCTGCTTACGGCACTGGTTCGCAACCCATGGCCGATGTTGAGCCTTGCGTCCGAGCCATACCCGATAATCCGTGCCCCGAGTTTGAGTCTGGATTAGATCGAATGGACAACTTGCAGATGCTCTTTCCCGGCCAGAATGCCCTCCAAGCGATAGCAAGCCTACTGGGAAATGCGGAAGGGGTTTTCGGCGACGACTCAGACGAAGATCAAATAGTAAATAACGACGCAAACGAAGGAGAGAATGAGGATGAAGAGGATGACGAGGATGACGAGGATGACGAGGATGACGAGGATGACGCAGACGAAGAAATGGAGGACGAAGATGAAGATATACATGAACAAGATATCGAAACTGCCTGGGCAGTAGCGGCAGAAGGTGTGGACACAGATTACCACTCTGATGTTTCATGGGACGGCGACGAGTTTGTGGAGGAAATCATTATTGACCACGTCTTGAACGAAGGATCAACACAAGCCGATCCTCATCATTCAGAAGCCCCTCAGACATTGCACCACCCCTGGTGGTATACCGCCGAGTCGTATGTACCGTCTTCTCCCGACCTGGTAAGTGCATTTGGCAACACAGCGGTAGACCGTGCTCTCTAAACAAAGAATAGGTGGCTACAGAAACGGACTGGGATAAAATGGGGGAAAACTTGGTGTATTTCCCGCATTCTGGCCGCATCGCGCCCATGCCTCGGGAGACGATTCCGTTGGCAAAATTCCTCAAACGATCACCACGCGAATACGGCGTCTGTGGCCAGGGCAAACTACACAGTATCCCGAAAAACTACCACTTGATCCGGGCGTATGAGAAGGACGTTGAACTGAGAACTCTTCGAGCCGATCACCTGGGTGAGGAACAGGCAATTGGCATTTACTGCCCCAACACTCTCACCTTTGGGAGCTTTCATGACCGAAACTTGCGACCCTACTTTAGAGCGACTAGCCGGATGAGCCTAATTATGCACGTACCAGAGCTTTCGCTTGTGATTATCGGGTCTCCCACAGGCAGAGTGCTCCTCCTCACGCCAACTCGTCTTTCAAACCCGCAGAGCGCAGCGACGGGATTTGCCAAGTGCCCGCGGAGCGGATCGAGGGAGGTTTGGAGCCACGGCCTTCGAGTGGAGTGGGTGCTGCCTCGCAGCTCAGACGACATTTGCCACGGCCAGCATCGAAGACCGCTGCATGGCGTCGCGGTAGGGCCTGTGCAGGACGAACGCGGTGTAGGTGCGGCGGGCTCTGGTCACGCTTCTACGCCACGGCGGTATCGATTGATGCTACATTATCGCAATCACGACATTGCAACGTTTGAAATTACGCGGCAAGAACAAACGGGAAAGCTGTGCATCTTTTGATTTGGCTGTTTGCGCTGTCCAGTGGTGAGTAATTATGGAATTATCATGCGCCGTTGGCAATGCCCAATAAGAGTTTCCGTCGGTAGCGTGGGGGGCTGAGCAGGACTCGCTTATTCTTGTCCAAGATAGCGTATGGTTGAAGCGGAATAAATACATGGATTTTATAGGTGAGATGGTCGAATCGAGTCAATTAGGTTCGCCAAATATCTCAGTCCTAGAATTAAAGTCATTTGATCAAGTTGTACGGATACAGAACGACGGGCCAATGCGATTGGCAGATGACAGATGGACTCTGTGGTTACGTAGCAAGTCTCGCAATTATCGGTGATGCCCATTGCCAAGACGACCAAGAAGCGAGGCGGCTTCATTTCCTGATCCGAGTAAGTTTTAACCGACTTGGATGAACAAGCCGCGCATTGCCATGTCGGTTGGTCACGCGACGGCCAGCGGCCACCCGAGATGCTTTATCGCCTTTATTATTCACTAATATGGGGGCCCAGCCAAGGCGACCAGCAGCTCCGATGACGGATCCGGGCTGGCTCGTCGCAGTGGGAACGACGAATATCAGTAAACCAGAGCGTCGTGATTGGCTGTACAACTGGCACTGATAAGGCTGCCAAAAGGGGGGGGGGGGTGAGACTAGTACAAAAAAGCCTGTGCCTGCGGGAGATCTGGCGCTGTGGTGGTGGGCGGGCGAATAGAAAGCCTACTACGCGACTAATCTAGGAGCCGCTTATTTTTCTCTCCTTGTTCCCTGGCAGTGAAGGAAGTTGTTGTGCAGCGCAACCCGGGATGGACCGGGTCGGACGCAGGCTGAGAAAGCATGTGATGGGGAAGGCTCTGCGACGAGTTGTGCGACCAGCCGCGCAGGCACAGCATGGAATCACAATTTACAGTAATTATTGGGAGATTTGCCAAGTATTGCAATGTTCCGTCAGAACGGAAATAAGAAAGAATTTCCCAGACATCAAGCAGTTTGGACAAAAGGTGATGACGGAATGGACAGCATGCAAGGCCCATGACGAAATGCCTACTGCGTCCCTGGCAAGCCAACTTTGGCGGCCGAAGATCACTTTGGAGTCACCTTTGACGTCGCCAGAATAGCTGGGGTAAACTGATTCTTGCAAGTAACCACTACTAGTTACGATCTTCATCTGCATGGCTCTACCCTATCCGAGCACATGTTCAGGTGTCGCACCAGAGCAGAGGAGGAAATCAGAACGGGGTTGGCATGCAAGCGTTGCAGCCCAAACCATCTGCCGGCTCACTTACCAATAGAACGCTTGAGTCTTTGCAAGCTCACCGATCAGCATCCGAAATATAACTAAAGGTGTTGCGTATATGGATAGAGTTGAGCCTAAAGTCCATGGCAGACTGGCAGCCGAGGCAGATTACATAGATATGCTTTAATGATTCTGAGGGCTAGTTACGATTGGGAGTCTGAAAAAAAGAAAAAGAAAAAAAAGAGAGACAGCCGACGGGACGGCTTCTCATTGGCGCTCAGAAGCAAGGGGAAAAGCCTATCTTTTGGGTGTCTAGAAATAGATTGATTGGCCCGATACAGACGGTAGAAGGGGGGTGGGTGGATGGATAGGTCTGGGGGAATGGGGGGGGGGGCCAAGCTTCTGCATGCACCCCACGTCTGCCCTGGCTGTGAAGAGCAGGATTGACCGCTAATAATTTGATGACGGGTCAGAGTTGACTGTTCAATCGAGCCATGTATATCAGTGAAAGTTGGCAAGCAAATATGTGTGTTTGACGTTCAAATTTCAAGACCGTCCGAAAGCACATACGACAAGTAAATTAATGAAAGGGGACTGCAATGGTGCTGCTCCCGTGGCCCCAATGTATAAAGCTGGGATCACCAGTTTGAGCTCTCTCTCTCTGTGCGTCACTTGATGTTGTTATCAAACGGCCATCTGGTCGGACGGCACCCGCATTTTTGTACCTGCGGACGAGGAAACCCGTCGCGGAACGAAGCGTGCATTATCGTGTCAGGACCCTGATATTCTTTTGCATATTTAATAGAAAAAAAGATCTCAACTATATATAAAGGTCGTCGACCTAGCTTACCCTTTCTTCCTTTTCCAGCTGCGTTGACGGCAGCAGCGCCGCATGCTTTTCCTCGCAAGATTCTACTGAGTATCTCGCGCTTCAACGGCAGTGGCATGTCGCGACAAGCATCGAGTGAGTGCGACAGCCAACTGCTACGAATTGCGCTTAGCCTTTAAAGGGCGTCAACGCCACAGCGGCGCGAGTCCAAAAGGCTTTTTTTTGTTGTTCTTGTCTTGGGGATTTTCTACGATTGAACGCCGCGTCGCAGCAATCCGCGTGATTGGCAACATCATCACTTGCCCGCCTCTTCTTGACCAATGGTCAATCAATCAATGCCCTGAAAGACTCGAGGGCAAGATACCGCGGGAGAGGAAAAAGTGGGGTAGGGTGTGACTTTAGCACAATCAGCAAAAGGCCCCACATTGTCGGGGTTTCCAATCTTCAGCCTCCTCCTCCCCTCCACGCCCTTCTGAGCCTTTATCTTTCTTTCTTCCATGCACATACGCTATCATTATCTCCATCAACCACTCTAACTTTGTGGTGCCTGTTAGTTTTCGTCGGTCCCCCGACACTAAGCACCCATTTCTCGGGACGCCGCCGTCTGCTCAACCCGCTATCTATCTATCCTTTTCTGCTATCAATGACGGGGGGACGACTGTTTATTGGGCAGTCCCTTTTCTGTTGGTGTGCCGCTGGCCCCCCAAGCCTCGGTCGTCCCCCCAAGAAGATCAATTGGGATCGACTTGAATTGACGAGCTGGAAACAATGAGACATGGACAAGGATGACTATATCGACATTGTCATTGTCTCATCATTGGGCCACTACCGGCAAGAAAGCGACCAGTAAAGAGTAATCGACAAGCGACGAGCAACGAGATACGAAATCCACATGTCCCATGCGTTGCCATGTTCCGCAGGCTCGGTAGCAGCAAAAAGGAGGAAGGGGGGGGGGGGGGGGGGGTGGTATCCTTCCCGCTGAGCCACCACCACACGCCGTCGTGCGTTAGTCTCCAGCCTGCCTCGAAAACAAAACCCCAGACCATCCGTTCTTATCTATTGCCCTGCGATGGCCCCGAAACGCAGCGTACAGAAGAAAAGCACACCAAAAAGAGCCAGCCATGATGATTGGAGCCTCCAGCCGAACTCTTTGGCCCATACAGAGACGAATATCGTCCTCTCGTCCCCAGTTTTTTTTTTTTTTTCTTTACTATCGCTGCGACTCGCTGGGACGGCTATACTTGGGTTGCTCGCGCACGCCCTCCTCCTCTTCTCTTCGGTACTTCGGCGGTGCACCCTCGTCCTTTGCCCACGGTTGCTCGCTGAATAGATAACGATTCAGTCTTTCTTGTTACCCTTTCTCCTCTTTTTAGCCTTGGTCCACCTCATTCATTTTCCCCTCTTAAGCTCTTTTAAATACCTTTACGTCTCCTCCTGCCCATTATAGCTTGCGCGTGTCCATCTGTTTCCAACTTTTTTTGACCCCAGGTCGCCGAGTAGTTACGCTCACCACTTACGACTATTGACTGATTTCCCGGGCATATAGTAAAGGGCAAGACTGTCAAAACATTATTTGGGAAACATTACACTTTGGTCTGCGAGACCATTGACACCGAATTTGCTCTTGAGCCGACATTACGATTCTCGCTCTTCATCATGTCGTATGCACATATTGGAGCCCCGGTGCCGTTTAACGGCACCAATGAACTCACCGGTGGTGATTCTAGTAAGTCTCTATGCGTTCACAGTGTTTAAGCGTCGTCAGTTATGAAAATGGCTAACCTTCAAACTCCTTCCCCCCAGCCGACACAAACCTCAACCAATGGTACCAATCTGGTGACCAAGCATACATCCTCATCAGCGCCTGCCTCGTCCTCCTTATGGTCCCCGGCATCGCCTTTCTCTATTCCGGCCTCGCCCGACGCAAATCCGCCCTCTCCATGCTCTGGGTCGTCATGATGTCCTTTAGCGTCATCGTCTTCCAGTGGTACTTTTGGGGCTTCTCCCTCGCCTTTTCGCCCACCTCGTCCAGCGGCTTCATCGGCAACATGCACCACTTTGGCCTGCGTAAAGTCTGGGCCGCGCCCTCGATTGGCTCCCCGCTCGTCCCCGCCCTGCTCTACTCCTTCTACCAGATGATGTTTTGCGCCGTCACCGCCGCCCTGACCGTCGGCGCCGTGGCCGAGCGCGGCCGCGTCGTCCCCGGCATGGTCTTCACCTTTTTCTGGGCCACCCTCGTGTACTGCCCGCTCGCGTACTGGGTCTGGAACCCCGACGGCTGGGGCTTCAAGCACGGCGTCTTTGACTATGCGGGAGGTGTCCCCGTCGAGATTGGCTCGGGCGTCTCGGCGCTCGCCTACTCGTGGGTGCTTGGCCGCCGCAACGAGCGCATGATGATGAACTTTCGCCCGCACAACATCTCGCTCATTACCCTCGGCACCATTCTTCTCTGGTTTGGGTGGCTCGGCTTCAACGGCGGTTCTGCCTTTGGTGCCAACCTGCGCGCCGTCATGGCTTGCTGGAACTCGTGCCTGACTGCCATGTTTGCCGCCATGACTTGGTGTCTGCTTGATTTCCGTCTTGCTCGCAAGTGGTCCATGGTTGGCTGGTGCTCGGGTACGATTTCTGGTCTTGTTGCTGCTACACCCGCGTCAGGTTTCATCGATCCTTGGGCGAGCATCATCCTCGGCGTCGTCGCCGGAGTGTGCTGTAACTTTGGCACCAAGAGTGAGTCATTAACAGCCAATACACTCGGATCCAATTACTAATGAGACATTTCTTGATAGTCAAGTTTCTTGTTGGTATCGACGACTCTCTCGACGTGTTTGCCGAACACGGCATCGGCGGCATGGTCGGTCTCATCTTCAACGCATTTTTCGCCACCAAGCATGTCATTGGCCTCGACGGCGTCAACTCTGGTACTGACGGTGGCTTTCTCGACCACCGCTTTGCGACCATTGGCTGGCAAATCGCCGCCATTGTCGCCGCCTCGGGCTACGCTTTCGTCATGTCTGCCATCATTGCCAAGCTCATCGACCTGGTCCCCGGCTTGAAGCTGCGCGCCTCCGAGGAGGCCGAGCTTCTCGGCATGGACGATGATCAGCACGGCGAGTTCTCCTACGATTATGTCGAGGTCCGCCGAGACTTCCTCGCTTGGAGCCCTCAACGCGGCGAGCCCGCCGAGGAGGGGACCATGTTGGAGCCTCAGCATGGCATCGCAGAGCATGCCAGCATGATTCGTCCCACTAGCTCCTCTGTTGCCATGGCCGAGGGCAAGAGATCGTCGCCGTCTTCCTTACGTGATCACAGTGACCGCGAGGAAGTCATTGTCGAGGCGGTTGAGCCCACCATCAAGGAGAAGCAACCGTCGGCATAATCTTCCAAAGCACAGGCTCTCCTTTTTACTTCTTTTTGCTTTTTTATACCTCATTTCTTTATTTGTCATATCAATCTGTTTTTACGCACAAGACGAGAGCGGGCGTTTGGAGCATTTGGCATTTCGGCATTTTTTTTTTATCATTTCTTGATGACTACTCTTTGGTGGTCAGCAGGATTTGTATGGTCAAAATCGTGTACCGAAACACACGAACTGGGCGGGAAAAGAATCACAGCGCATTAGCCAGGCACATGGTATTTATGCATCATCTAAATAGCGGCAAAGAATATAAAAAAGATATATTTTCATATCAAAGTCGGTGCTTCGTAGAAGGTTATGCTTCGAATTTCTTGCTGACACTCGATTTTCATCAGTGCGCTTCCATGTATCCGCAGATCCCCAGTCTCACTGTATTTGATGGCGCGACTTGGGAGTATTAAACGCAACTAGGTAGTATCATACACAACAAACAAACGCCCGTTCTATAGGTAGGTATACAACAAGACCTAGCTAGGGCCGATACGGTACACCGTCTGTGACCTTGCCGTATGGCTCGGCCTCATAGTCACCAAAGCACGCATAGTCGTACAGTGCCCTTTCCGCCATTTCGTCCTGAATCTTGATAAACGTCTCGAGCTCGCACCAGCCATCTCTGCGCTCCACGTCGCACTCGGGAAAGCTCTGGCCGAGCGGAACGGTGCGCTGGTTGAGGACAAAGTGAATGTAGCGCGTCTCGTTGCCGCGCAGGTAGCCGTCGCGATGGGGGGAGACGGGCTGCGGGGCCTTGATAATCTCCATGTCGAGACGGGCGCCAAAGGGCGTCATGTGAGATATCGTGAAATTGTGGTCGCCGGGGTACTCTGTGGGGGGCAGCTCGTCGGCAAACTGGCGCAGACCAAACGCAGTCAGGACAGAAACAATGTTGGTGTCGTGGGAAAAGTCAAAGTAGAGACTCTGGTTCAGCGGAAAGGTCTCGTGATTGTTGTCGAGAGTGACGTTGATCTGAGAACCCGAGTAGCCGAGAGTGTGGTTCTTGATCCGGGCCATGACTTCCTGTTGATAGCCAAGGCCAATAGCGCGCTGTGTAGATTTACATGTTAGCTTACAAAAACTAGTCAGAGGGGGGGAGGGGGATTTCAAGCGATGCCACGTACGCCTGTTGGGCTGTGGAAAGCATTGGTAGCGGAAAAGGACAGGTCGACAGAGTAGCCGAAGCCTTGCCACTCTTCATACGTGAATAGATCGCAAAACTTGCTGAAGCCATACGATACAGTCTCATATGGACACATGGTCTGCGCGGCGTATGCATCTTGAGCCGTCCATTCAAAATCATCGGACATGGCATTGAATCGCGATACGGCTTGGTCATGTTAGCAGGTTGCTGCGCCATTATACGGCAGAGAGTTGTGGGCAATGTGCGCGGCATACCATCCTTGAGATACATGTTAATCCAAGCGGTGGGAGCTTCAAGACCAGAAGACTTGATAAACGAGTTTGGGCAGTTCAAGTAGCCAGCAAGCGAATTGTTGAAATTTTTACCCTCGATAAGAACTTCAATGGTGGCGTTGTTTCTCCATTCCAGACCAAAGAAGCCAGCCAGCCAGTTCTCGGCAGACTTGAGCATGCGATCCTGCGTAGTCGTGCGGACGATAATCTTGCTGCTCGGGTTGTATAGTTTTCCATACATGTAATTATGCAAAACACCAGAATCATACAATTCTTGGCGTCCCTTTGGCACCAAAATGTCGTGGCCAAGCTCATACTTCCAGTCCTGAATAAACGCCAGCGCTCCCTTGAACGTGGCCTTTTCTCGTCTATCATCAACTTTTTTCCCAAACCGCACCACGTCTGACCCCGACGTCGGATATCGCGAGCCATGGCGCGACAGCATCTGGACCTGCGTTATCTCTGCCCCCTCGGGCAGCGGGTACTCGTCCACGCCAAAGCCGGGCGAGGGGAAATACGGCGCCAGAAACGCCATCATTTTAAAGATGCTCTCGTTGCCGCTCTTCATGCCCTCAATCGGCATCGACGTCTGCAGCGGCTCGTTGGGCACAAACGTGGCCGTCGGGTCGAATACGCGCGTCTGCGCAAGAAACGCCGCCGCGCCGGTTGCCGTCGGCCCGGGCCACAGGTTCGGCGACGTGCGAAAGTACTGCGGCAAGTCCTCGGGCGGCACAGGGCAGTTGTCGTTGCGGTACCCGTAGCCGGCAAACGCATACGGCAGAGAGAGGTATAGGTTGGCGGCGACGAGTATGACGATGCAGCTGGCCATGGCAATCACACGGTAGCGAGCGCCGGGCGTCGACGGCGGCGGCGGCGCAAGCAGCGGAGCCATGGGATATTGCTTCGTCGGCGGCTTCATTTCATATGTATTCTGGGCTTGAGAATCGTCATGGTCGTTGTCGTCGTCGTCTTGGTATACCGGCGTGTAGTTTGAGGAATCGGCGCGGTGCTGTTTCGCCTTGCCCGACGAGGCGGACATGTTGTCGACGTTTGGGGGTTTCGAACCGATCAAGTCCCGACGAGTATCCGCGCGACGCGGAGAATCAATAAGACTTGAAAGACTTTTTTTCTATCTGGCGTATCGCAGCAAATGACCGTGTGCCAGATGCGCGACGATTCAACAGTTGAGACAGGATGATATGACCCTGAGAGGTCATAGCGGCGACAGTGTGGTGGTGGAAGACGCACTGTGCTGGCTTACAATGACTAGGTAACTTGGCATTACCAAAGCGAACGCTAGCACAAGCTAATCAAATCGGCACTAAACTGAACCTGTCAATAATCACCGTACTCTCCAGCTAGGCAAGTCCTCATGGTCCCCGTAACCAGCGTTGAACACAGGGCACTGCATTTGCAACTCGGCCCAACCTAGTTTGCCTGGAGGCGCAACGGAAAGAAGCCTTCCGGCATGGGTTCGACATGCCAGACTTTGCTCCCAGACTCTCCAAAGGCCTGCGTCCACTCCGCCTGAAGCTCGCTTGGAACCGCCCAGCCCAGCTCCTCATCGCGGAGCCTCATGCGCACGAGGTGGCGCTTCTCGCCGCTCTGCGCTCCGTCGACGAAGCCTTGGCGGCGGTGCAGCACCGCAAAGTTGTTAATCAGGTGAATGTCGCCCGCCGCAGTCTTTATCTCGAGCTGCGTGGCCCGCGCAATGGCCTCAACTGCGTCGAGCGCTTCCGCCTGGACGGGCGTGAGCTGCGGCAGGGACGCGCAGCGAGGGTGGCTGGCGCTGCCCATGAGAGCGGTGCGGCCAAAGTTGATCATGATCTTGCCGTCGTGGTGCTGCAGCACCGGTCGGCAATGAAACGTGGGCCTGACTCCGGTTAGCTATCGACTTTTGGTCTTGTCGTTCTTATTTTTTTAGGGGGGAGGTGGGTGGGCAACTGGCAACTCACAAAGCAAAGGGCCAGTCGGACCGAGCAAGTACACGGACTAAATCTGGACGTGTCGCGGCAAGAATGTTGTAGACGGTGTGGGCCGATGCAATGATGCATTTGCCGCCAGAGGCTGCTGTGCTTCGAGTGAGCCAGCTAATCACATCGCCAGACTCTTCAGTATGAAAAGTCTATATCCGTCAGCCATTTGCTCTGGTAGGTATTTACAATGTGGCAATTAGACTTACAATGGGCGCTGTAGAGTGTCGGTGATGGTGAGCATTGATGGGCGAAGAGTTGTCTGCAACAATGTGCACTTGTTTCCCCGTGTGTTAGTCAATGGTTGGCAACAGCAGGGGAGGGGAGAGAGTTTCTTTTCCAACTTACCGAGCATGTTACCCTTGTTATCCTGACGGCCAAATTGGTTTGCAATGTAGCGCTGGATACCCAGGTAAATGATTGTCAAGTCATCCACGCAGTAGTCGTTGACATTGAGGCCGCGAAGAAGAGCAAAGCCCCGGCCGGCGTACACTTGTCGTCGCATGGAATTCAGCTTCTTGGCAAGCTGAGGCAGAGGGAAGTTGGTCTTGTCCACCAAATCACCATCCAAACCAAGAGCTGAAAAATCATTTCTGTAAGCATTGATGCCTTTTTTTTTCTCATTGCCAAGTCAGGAAAACTTACACTTGAAATGCAACAGCGCACGGTTCAACTCAGCCAAGTCCTCCATACTCAGCATCACAACATACGATGTTTCATCCGAGTGCTGCTTGCCGATCCAGCTCATGGGAGAGCTCAGGACATTTGGAAATCCAGCAGGAAGAGTGAAAGCATGGTCAGACACAGCAGTGTTGCACTGAGCCTGTGGCTGAGAGGATTGGCTAAACACAATCTGTCCGACCTCGGGAGGAGCCATTGTTTTCGAGAGACACGGTAAAAATTGTAATAAATGTTGTAGAATAACTGACAGCAGTGTAGTTGGTTATTGACAATGATGAGAATCGAAATTGATGCAGAGACACGTCTTTTCGACAGCATTGTCAGATGGCTTTATACCTTTCAGACAGCCCATAGCTATCGTCAAGTGACTCTCAATTAGTACTTTTAAAGTCGGTATATGTGTGTGCTTTGTGTTTTCCTTTGTTCATTATCCACATCATCCCGAGAATTGCGAGAAGCTACAGCAATGGTCACAGTTTTAGACGGTGTGTAAAACTACAATCCGGTATGTTGGAAGAAGCTCGGACCCGGCGTGCATCCAACTGCAACTGTGAGGCTGGAGGACCCTCTTGGGTAGTTTGCACCAGGAATTTGTTAATCCTTTTTTTTTTTTTTGCATGCCACCTTTGCTCGACGCAATTGATTCAGCGTTCCAAAGACGGACAAGACTTCGGATTGCGACTTCCTCTTGGGCGCGGAGCCCGTCAGATGTCGACGACTCGCCTCGCCGGGCCCGTCCCACCGTCCCGAGCCGTCTGCTAGAACGCCTGCTTCTGTATCTTGATAGGTTGATGCAATTTCGTCTCTACAAAACTTGCAAACAAAGGCAAATAGGCGGACAGAGTGGATGGTGTGCGAAAGCCGAGTGGGTTAGGCAAAGTGCATCGTGGGCGACAATGCATCACAGATGCCGGCCATGTCCGCAGACAAGACGGAGCAAGCAAGCATGGCTGATGAGAATTGTCTTCTCGGCCAACTCCAACAAGCAGCTAACTCGATACTCATTTCTACATTTAAAGGAGTAACGGCTATGAACATCGGGTGTAACTCGAGCTAGGACACAAAGTGCCGCCGACACTTTATAATTTGTGGCAGCGGTATAGGTGTGGTTGCATATATACAGGGCGGCCTAGATGGCCGATTCAGGATATTCTTTGTTCAAAAAAAAAATAGCATCTTACAGTTTCATCAGCGAAAGCCGATGCCACGTTTATGCGGTGGATGGGGGCCATTGTCCCGACGAAAAAGTTAGCCGTTTGCCGTTTGCCCAGAGCAGGGATATAATGCGCTCCTTCTTACCGTCTTTCTCGCCTTCTTTTGCTCCGGTAGCTCACCGGTCCCAGTTATTCGGTTCGTTGGGCCGGTCTGATGTTTTGATAGCCATCAGCTGCAGCATCACATGACGGGGCTGGCCGGACGATGGAAGAGTTGTAGAAGATTCGGCAAGGACGAGGTGAGTGGTCCTGTGCGGTCTATGATTACAAGACTTTTCATCCAGGTAGAGTATTTGCAAATCAAGTACAGTAATGACGTATTAATCATTCATTCAGTAGATTATGCACATATAAGCTATAGTATCGACTAATTAATTTTCCATAGATCATCTGCCATCAACAACAGATTTACCAATTAATCCTCTACACAACCATGGATCTCGGCTTCCAATTCTGCTCAAACATTTGTGAAATGTAGTACTCGGGATGATCGTAATCGTGCGACTCGCGCAATCTCCGCCATGCAACCTCTTTGACAAAAAAAGAACGTCAGCCTGTGTTTTTGAGCAACATCACAGCTTAGCTTACCTCGCGCCCTTGCATAATTTGCCGTGCACCGAACAAATTTCACATCATTCTCATTCAACTCGGCCAGACTCTTTAGCTCCGAGTCGCTGCACTCGTCGGAAAATGGATACAGGCCTTTGTTGCAGTAGTGAAAGTAGGCAAGAATAATGTTTGCTCCTACGCAAAAAATTAGTCTCCATGTTGAAATTTGAAACAAGAATAGTCTGGTCGGACTTGCCGATGTGGTACTCTTTGACCTTGTCTTCGCGGGCAAACCGTCGCTGGGTTCTAGTTAGATTCGTGTGCCAAACAATAAAAGCCCAAGCCAAACTTGTAACTTGTTCCTAGGATTCACTTACTTTTATCCCATGCTTCTTTGCATACCCTGCATCATGGGAAATAATCATGGACGCATTGTGCAGCAGGATAAAGTTTACAAAATACGTCACTAGCCAGGTGCTGTGCTTGTTCTTTTGCACAATCTTTTGCAACTGTTCCAGTACCGTTTTTCGCAGCTTTGCCTGTATCTCATGAATCATGAGCAAATTGAGCTGCGCGCCCATGACTGGTGGCACCGGGACTTTGCCTGGCGTAGGGCTGGTGTCGTCCAGTATATCAGACGGCATGCCCAGGGTTTCCTCACCCACGATGAAGCATGAAATGGTGTTGAGTCTCGTAGATGTCCACAATCTAAATGTAGATTGCAAAATCTTGGACACTTCTGGCGGGGTGTCGCTTCTTTGAGCCAGACGAAAGGCCTCGAGATACGTCACGCGCATCCATTTGCCCAGCGTGCCTTCTACCGTCTTGATGACATTCTTCAAGGTATCATCGACACTTGCGTCAATGTGCCTGGCAAAGGCCTTTCTGGCCTCTTTCGTATCAATAAGTGCAAAAGGTGGTATGCGGACCGACTTTTTCTCGCCATTGTAGTCCCACGTCCTGTCCAATTTGTCACCTTCCATGGGCACAAATTGGCGCACTTGCAATTCCACGACACTGTCAGAGTACCCTTCAGAGATTCGAATGGTTTTGACCTCTGGGGATGCCCATGTATCAATCGGGTCAGATACCTCATTCGACCAGCGCCTGGTCCACTCGAATCCTGGAACTTGCCCAGACTTGTACAGTGCTATATCAGCAATCTTGTACCGCAGACATGGAAGCTGGCCAGTCTTTGCAAAGTTGACCCTTTTACAAGTGAGACACGTTCCATCCGGGTCATCAGGGTTTTTATCGCACTACAACACAGTCAGATGAGCGGACTTGATGGACTGTTTTCGGGTTGTAACACTTACACGTATTCGCTGCATTCTGCATCGTATGCAGCACCCAATCTTTCTGGTATATGCTGTATCTTGACGTAGATTTTGATCTCTAAAAGGCCCGCGCTTTCCTGGACGAAGCCCGGTGAGCTGTGAATTGGTAGGCTCTGGCTGAGTATGCGCCCTTGCGATGCTAAAGGCAGAGATTGGTATGGTTGGGTTTGCAAAAGGCTCGCAACTGAATGAGTAATGTTCTTCGGGCGAACTGGACGAATTCATTATAGGCTCCGGCCCAAAAGGCTGTTGTCCGTTAATCTCATGCGGACTCGTGACATATTGATGTGAATACCTGCCAGCATCAGGAAAACAACGGACATTAGTTGACAGTGCCAACAAAGTTGCTTTGAGCTACATACTCTTGATTTGCGTCATTGTACGGCTGGGAGTCGTTGAGACGCTCATATCCTGAGTACATGTTAAAACAGGTCTTGATGCACCACTATTGAAGCACACTCCGAAGTCGTTGGACAAGTTTCAACGTACCATCAGAATCGAGGGGAACTAGTGCAGTACACGAGCATACTAGTCTCCCGAGTTCTGCCACGCGCCTCGAGAATGGGTGCATATGGGTCTCCATGGGCAAGGGTAAGCTTGCAAGGGCCAATTGTCGAAAACTCCAAGAATCCTGTCCGTGAACGGGACAGTTTAGTGTGGATATTTGTGAGGCTAGTGGCAATACCTCTTGCCCGTACGATGTTATCTGTGAGGTGGAGGGGGCAAGGATGGCCGATGCATGGAGCCTCCTTCGTTTCGACGGGGGTTCAGTTTCCACTATAGGATGAGCAGGTACGGCATACCAGGACGGGAGGTCGGGTCCGAAATGGTATAGGCTATGATCCGCGGTAGCGGGAGGAGGGGCTACCTGTTGGGTCGAGATGAGGGTGTCGGCCTCCCTCTCCGTACCGGTGACGTAAATGTATGAAGTTGGCGGATCCTAAGCAAACATTAACACGGGAAGAAGCCGCGAGTATGCGCAAGCATGGGTAATCATGTACAAAGGAAGACTAGAATGCTTGAGAGGGGAGGGGGTATAGATGTCCGAGTGAACAAGTGAATACGGGATCAAGTGATGATGAGACGAAGGAATGCCAGCTCAAGGGGAATTACATGACGAAATGGGCAAGAGAACAAGCTTTATACGCAACAGGACCCTTCTTACCATTGTGGTTATATGAGACTTGGTGGGTTGGACAAGAGTGTGCTTCGTTAGTCAAGGTCAAGGCCTCAATGTAGAATTGGGGAAAGCATCGACAGCGGCCAACTCGTCGTCTGATTGGTCGGACAGAGTCAAAATGCCCAAGATTGGAGCAAGTGCTTTGCTCGATGAGCAGGGAGTATGCGGGTCAATCTAGGATCCTTCGTGGAGTCGCCCGTAGCCCGGTGAGAGAGGATAGTGGGACCCGGTGAACAAAGAACTGATCTGTTTCTTCGATTTGCTGCTGCGCAAGGGTTAGAAGGAAGGGAAAAAAATGTGACAGACGCTATGCGCACGAGGTATGATGCTTCAGGGGCGCAGGGGCGCAGCAGTGAGAGAAACACGTCGACGCCTCCTTCTTCTTCTTCTTCTTCCCCGCCCCCTTCTTTCCCTGCTTCCCCAGAGTACGGCAAATACCTTGTAATGGCTTTGTATGGTTATATAGCAGTCTGACGCAAGATGAGAGGAACTGTTTTCCAGAATAGGACACGAGCAAGGAAGACGGATGGAGCAAAGCTTACGCTTCAACAGACAGACAGACAAGACAGACAGACAAGAGGTGGATAAGAGGTGGATGGATGTGGGCTGCAGGATAGGATGCGGGAAATGCAAGACGATCAGACAAAAAAACCCCAGAGAACTTGAAGCTAACAGGCGTATGTATCTCTCACGAGCCGGGACTTGCTGCTGCTGCTCTCTCCATGCATAACGGGGAAGCAAAAAGAAAAAGGAGTGTGTGGATGTGTGTAGAAGAAGGGGAAAAGGTGAAGAGAAAAAAAAGAAAAAAAAAAAGAGGCGGCATCCGGTGAGAACCGCACAGCTGGGTCAAAAGGACAGCTGGGCAACAAAGAACAAGACTGACTGGGGGATATATGCCCAAGGCTGCAAAACAAAAAGTGTCCAAGTGCAGGCGGAGGTCGGGCATTTTAGAGGTGCAAAAGCCACTGGATTTTGTGGGAGTCCATGTCAGCTGGCTTCCTTCCGACGTGATTTATTGGATTTATTGATTTATTGATTTATTGATTTATTTAGTTGCATGGTCGAATCAAAAAGTGAATCAAATTCTGCAGTTTTCCTTGTTATGATTACGCGCGCAAAACCCTAGTCTACCGTCTTGTTACACGGGACAAGCCTCAGCTGCATGTTGTGATGTGTGCTCACCTGTTAAGATTGTACGTGTATCATCTATTGACATGAACGAGATGGAAGCCACAGGTTTTCCCCCATTTTTACGAATGGTCCTTTGTACGGACCGGACCGAAGCCTGGCTATGCGAGACGGGTAGCCTGCTCAACATCAGACAGGGTACCATGTGCTGTGCCGTGCCGTGCTGTGCTGTGCAGCAGAATATTTCGATTGTCCATCCTTCCAGCCCCCCCCCCCCCCTCCTTCGCACACTTTCATCCTTCTCGTCAAGTTTTTTTGAGGCTGGCCATGATTCACGAGGCCCCTCAAGGCTTGGCACACTTTTCCGTCTCGCGCTGCCCTTCGCTCGAGTCGCACAACATCATGTGGCGTGACCGGTGAGAGCTTGCATTTTCCTGCCTAGCGAATCAGCAACATGTCTATTCCGTACTTGTCCTTTTCTTTTGCTTTTTCTTTTTTATTTTTTATTTTTTTCAAAAAAGGTTGTCGATTTACCTGTGCATTGAATGAATGTTTATGCAACAACAATAACAATACCCCAAGTTGGCGGTTGTGCGTTATGCTCCTTCAGCTGCTGACAGCGCAAGCCACAGCAAGCAAATAAGGCTCGCGACTTGATTTATACCAGTTTTTTTTTTTTTTTTTTTTAAAAAAAGAAAAAAAAAGAAAAAAAAAGAAAAAACCAGTGTGCAAGCCGTCAACTGCAAGCCCATTAGTCAGTAACACGATTGAAAATCGAGACTCACTTGACATTTTCCAAACAAGAAAGTAAGCAGTAAACCATCAAAGCTTTGAAGAAATGTACCATGTACTTGAATATATTTTGTTTTCATGATAGATGTACAAAATAAAGAGCTTCTTCTGTTTAGAGCGTGTATGGTTGCTTTTGCCTCCAACTTTTTATCCAATACATCCAACTTATTATCCAATACATCCAACATGGTACGCATGCTTCCAACATTGTCCAATACAGGGTAAGCATCGATGTACTTGGCCACATCGTTACATCCCATCACAATGCTTGTGATTGTCTAAACACCATCAGAAAGCTCTGGGCATGTTTGTCCACCGCTCAGCTTGTTGCCTTCGTGGACGGGCCGCGACTGTTGCGGCGACGTACACCAGTTTCACCGCCATCACATCTACACATAACGGGCATGGCCCATCACCAGAGCCCTGTCAAACGCGCAGGAAAGCAAACTCGGACGCGCCGTTGTGCCTTTTATGCCCATTGCCGTGTTTACGACGACTTGTCGCAGAGTTGTAGTGTGAAGAATTTGTAAATGTCATATCATCCTCTAACTAGTGTTTCGACCGACTCATCTATAAACAACACGCCCATTCTTTTTCCTTATTTTTCCGTATTTTTCCAATGAGCAAATCAATTCATTTTCATCAATCGCAATGGAGCTAAACCAAGACGTCCTTGTTCAAGTCGCGCTCCCAACGGCCGCCTACTACAAGCCGCCGCCGGTACGCACACCGGAGCCGACCAAGTCAGCAGAGACATGCTGCTGGCAAACCTCGCTCCTCAACCCCAAGAACAGAATCGACAGCCTCGAGTTCCCTTGCAATCCTCTATGGCGTATCGACGGCTGCATTGCCTTTGGCACGCAATTCCACGCCGTGCCACTCTTTCCCGACTCCACCACGTCGCCGCCGCCGCTCCGCGTCGATGTCTTCATACCCAAGCACACGGCCATCTCGCCGGCCTTGCGCCGCGTTTTAGACCTAGGCGCCGCTTTCCACGCGCGCGATGCCCGAACCATGCAGCAGCTCGGCATCACGCGGCACATTGTCCGCTGCCTGCAGCACTGGACGACCGCTTCGTCGGCGGGCGAGGCGGCGCACCGGTACCGCCAGCACCAGCAGCAGCAGCAGCAGCAGCTTCCATTTGGCTCGCGCATCGTCTTGCACAACGTGCCCGTCGACGTGCGTGACGCGCGCATCTCTGTCGCGCCCACGCACCATCTAGAGCGCCAGATGCTCTCGGTGCAGCAGCTGCAAGACATGTGGAAGGACCAAGATATCCCGTGGTTCCCGCCGACGATTGACATTGGCGAGCTTACGTACAAGTCGCAGCCGCACGACAGCGTCTCCATTGTCCAACATCAACAACACAATGGCAAAAAAGAAACAGTCGTTTTCAAAGCCATCACAAGCCATACAAAGTATCTCTACCACGAGCTCCGCAACTTGCTCCGTATGACGCCGCATCCCAACATCATCGAGCGGCCCTTGGCACTCGTCACCAAAAAGTGCGGCTTCGGGTCCAAGACGGCCGTCGTTGGCTTCACCCTGACCTGCCACCGGCACGGGACCATTCGCGATCACCTCCCGTTCCTGAACCTACGCGGTAAAATCACGCATCGCGACGCGGCGAAGTGGGCGCTGCAGCTCGTACAAGCCGCGCGCCACTTCCGCGGGACGTGCGACACGTACAACTCGGACCTGCGCCTGGACAACATGCTGCTCTCCGACTCGCTCGACCTCGTCATGGTCGACTTTGAGCAGCGCGGCGTGTGGTCCGAGTTTGCCGCGCCCGAGATTAACGCCATCGAGTGCATCCGCGCCCTCGCCACCCCCGATGAGGATTCCCTCCCCTTCCTCCCAGACAGCCACCGCGCGCGCTACGCCGCGCTCCTAACACAGATGCTGCCGGGGTGGGAATCCCTCGTCGACGGCGAAGAGTACGTCTGGCCGGCGGGCCGCCACGGCTACAACGTGGCCTGGCAGTGCCTCGACGACGACGACAACAGCGAGGGCCGCGAGCGCTGCGAGGTCTACATGCTCGGCCGCGTGCTGTGGTGCCTCTTTGAGGCGCAGAGCGCGCCCCAGCGCGCCGCCATCTGGGCCTCGTACCGCTGCGAGCCCACCGTCGAGTTCCCGGCCTACGTGCGCACGCCGCCCGAGATGCGCCGCCTGATTGACTGCTGCACGCGGGGCCACCAGCCCACGCTCAGCAGCGTCATTGTGCGCTCCGGTGGCGAGCTCGTCCTGCGGGAAGAAGTTGAGGAGGGCAGCAGCAGCAGCAGCACGCAAACACGCTCGACGCCCGAGGCGGTTCGGCACAGGGCCAGGCTGTTTTGGACGCAGCGCGTCGCCGACTCGGAGCGCTGGGTGCGGAGATATATTGAGTGCCGGAAAAGGAAGCGTGCAAGCGCCGCGTTTCCCAATAGGCCTACGCTCGCGGCGGTGGAGGAGTTTATAGAGGATTACATTAGCAAACTATGAAAAAGAGTCGGGTTATTGCATGACAATACCAGAGCGTCATTCGATAACGTCGATGAGATAGAGTGAGCAAATCATCGATAATGGCAATGCGGTGTAGGGGAAAATGCTAGACAATTTATATGAAGCAAAATATAAAAAAGTTGAAAATTAGAATATATAACAATTGAAGTATGTCCATCTACTGGGATTCGAAAAAGAAAAAAAAAAAAGTCATTCGAACCATCCTGTACCATGCATGCATGCAAATCAAGCCATCCATCCATCTATCATCTCATTCGTTTACATGCACCCCAATCCTCGTCGCTGTCTGGGCTCTCGCGCTTTAAGTTCGGCACGGGCCGACTCGCCTTCAACTGCGCCATAAACTTGCGAAACCTGTGCAGATACGAAGCCTTTACCCCGTACTGCGCCATCTTGTCCACCATGGACTCGAGGTTGTTAATGTACGGCAGCGCGCCCTCGGGAATCCTTTCGAGCTCGTCCAGTACGAAGCCGCAGTCGGCGTCGCCGAGAAATCGGGCAAACAAGTTTCGCTCCGAAAAAACACGGCCCCGGCCCCTTTCCCCGCGGACGACATTATTCGTGTGTTGTCGTCGTTTTAACACGCAGTCGAGGATGTGGATGAGTGTCTTCGCAGCGGCGTGCTTTTCGGCGGCTTGCAAGGGTCGCTCGCCGCTCCAGATGGCGTAGCGGACCAGGCTTATGACCCCTTGAATGTGGCGCGCGGCCCATGAGACGGTGTGGGATGACTCTTGCGGGCTGTTGTTGTTGTTTGGCTCGTCGCTGCAAACGCTCAAAGGGTTGTGTTGTTGTTGTTGTTGTTGTTGTTGTTGTTGTTGTTGGTCAAAGTCTTGGAGAACGGCGTTTATTCTGTGGGTGAGCAGCCGAAACTGGTGAATGACGTCGCTGCCGCGCGAACACGCCTCGGAGAGAAAGTAGTGGAAGAATATGTCGTCGTCGACCAGCATGCGAAATACCGTATAGTCGAGGTCTTGGGGCTTCACAATGGGCGGGCCGAGAAGCGGCTCATCAGTAAAAATGTCGGGCCGGAACGAGTCTGCCGAGGCTTCGTATACCGAGGAGAGCAGCTCGCGAGACTCTCTGATGCGGTGCTTGTCGACCCGTCTGGGGTCGTAGCAGCCTGGCTCAACGTGTCGGCAGTGCAGCCCATCTGCGACAATGTTGAGGTGGTGGTCGGAAATGGCGCGGAAGGGATCTCCCATTTCTTCGGGGAAGCCGGCAGACGTCATGGTCAGAGGCTGCTCGTGGTCCGTGTCGTACAGCGTCTGCTTGGCAAGCTGGTCCAGGAGCCACAGGATGTGATGGCAGGGCTCCTTGTCATTATTATTGTCCAGATCACCACCACCACTTTGTGAGCATGAGCAGCTCAGGCGCGCTTTACCAGACGATGGCGCGCGGATGCGAACAGACCGTGTCACAACCTCTGACATTTGAAAAGCAAACGTGTCGCCGACCTGGCGACAGTGCTGGACGACCATGGCGGGGGGCTCGTTGAAAGCATCGCGAACAGTTGATTTCGTCTTTTCCGGGAGGGCGTCCAAATTGTACACCAGGCGTGTGGGGGAGCGAACCTGGTCCGACTGCTCATCGTCGTTACTCACAGAGGAGCGAGCGTCGTCAGACTCGGATCTGGTGCTTTCAGTACGGTAGTCGTCCCGTCCTAGGTCGTAGTTGTTTTGTGCTACTACGGGCACGGAGAGGCGCAGAGTGGGCGGCATGGTTTCTCGTGTAAGTCGCTTGAGCGGCGCAACGGCAAGATGCATCTATATGAAAAAGGGCGGAAATGTTCTCAACCGCGTTCACCGAGTCGGCGTAGAAGATACAGAGCAAACAACGGGAGCGAGATTGGGGGCCGAGGCGACAGAGCTATGTCGAGGTCGAGGGGATTGGGGGCGTTTTTTATATCTTTGTTTGTCTTGAATGTGGGTAACAAGTAAGCTCTCGCGATCAAACTGCACGAGGTTTGTGTGCAGCTAGGACCAAGTAAGAGGAGGTGAGTGAGAGAAAGGAGATGGATGGTGTGTGTGATGAATCAATCGTCGAGAAAAAAGAAGTAGGCATCAATCGGCCTTTAATAGACAAGTCGGCCAGATATATTGCGGTGGTTCATCGCGTCAAGGTCAAGGCGGCAAAAGGCCACTCGCCCATTCCCAAGATGGTGGGCGAACCGTCATGTAGGCGGTACCAACATCACAAAGCTTCCAACAAGAGATTCAGAGGTACCGTATCAACAAAGGACGAGGGCAGTTCTGCTTGCTCCGGGCGGCAGGGGGGTGGGCATGGTGGTGGGTTGGCGCCCACGATTGTTCCAGGGCTGGGCGGATAGCTAGGCTGAAGAGGAGAACATTTCCGGCATGTACTGTGTGTATACACCGCCAGTACAGAGGATACATTTCAAGCAAGGAACAGAAAAGCAGCAAGCTAAAAAAAGAAACTGCGTTGGATCAAACATGGGTGCCATGGGATGCCGTGGGATGCCATGGGCGCCTTGCACTAGCGCAATGCTTCGAACAAAGTGTTGGCCAAGCAAGATGGGCTGCTGCTGCGTCCATCCACCTCCACCCACACACATGTACGTCCCCTTGTCCGGACTCCGGAGACTGGACTTTATCAGTAATAAACCCGTCATGTCGGGACATATGGCCGGACCCACCGAAGAAAGCCAAGAGGGCCAAAGACGGGCCAATGCTGTCGTTTAATTTGGCCTGGCCTTTTGCTGCTAACCAGGCAAGGGGGGGGCAACCTTTGCATCGCCGTCTTCGACTTGACTAATAGCTGACGCTGGCCTCAGAAGACGGGCGTATGCCTCTTTCACAAAGGTCATCAATCATACAGGATTACAATCTGACTTCGGTGCCCCAAAAGGACGTGTTGAAAGCTACAAGCACTGCCCTTTTCCATGAGGCTGTGCAGACATATCTTCAACCAGACGGGAACTTGTTACCTAATATCTAGCCCGCCAAAGAGAACAGAATCAGACCCATCCATGTACATAGTTGAGTGCGCTTTCGCTCCGCGACCGCTCCGCGAGAGCGGGCGTTTCCCTCTGCCATTGGGTTGGTAGGATTCGTGGGTTTTCCCGCTAAACTCCTCCTCCTCCTCCTCCTCCCCTGGTTCATGAACCATGGGCCGTGGGCGCTAACTGGTGAGCTTCTACTGGTAACATCTGCGTGCCCACGGCCTGGGCGCCTGCTTGCATGCTCCTTGGGTCTGCGGCTGAGAACCCCTCCCCCCATATCCCCCTCCCATTCTTTTTGCAAAGGAAGGAAAAAAAGTACGCTGCCAAGCCAGATTGTCGCTGAGCTCATGTACACCACAACTTCTCCCCCCCTCCCCCCTTCTACTACAAAGCAAGACAAGCATCTGACCACCCACCCCTCAGCTTCACCAGCTTGCTTCCAATAATAGTCTTTTTTTTTCAGCCAGTTAAAACAGGCACAAAAATAAAAGATGCGTCTTCTCGTGCAGCCTGATGAACAAAAAGAGGGAAAAGATTGGCCGTTCCCTTCCTTACGTCCCAAGTCATCATCACAGCCTTGCCTTTGTTTGCCCCTGCTTTGGAAGCAGCCTTGCTGGCTTGCTTCTACGGCTTCCGCCTCACTACAACCCAACGCAAGGTACGCATCTCTCTCTCGCCTGTTTGACTCTATTTTCAGTCACCACTTCGTTTCAGACTTGAAAATAGACCAGAAACACAAAACAATGTGCATGACGAACAATGCATGCAGGTCATGTCATGTTGTTGTCCCCAAACCCCGGTCTTTGTATCCCGACAATCAGCCATTGTAGCACTCGGCTACCGATCCCCAGATTTTGTTCAACGTTGTACAAGCTCCAGCAACATGAGGGGAGTATTTTTATTTTATTTTATTTTATTTTATTTTATTTTATTTTATTTCCACACATAAAATCATTACGATTTTATATCATAACCGTGTCTTGTCTCTAGTGCTCGCAAGGAGCTCAACGGCCGAGGCTACAGATTCTGAGAAACAAAATGCATGTAAGCGCCGGCGCTTGGGCCGTAAAGGACCCTATCAGCAATCATTTTGAGTAAAGCCACTGCCCAGCTTACAACATTCTTTACGTGACCACCATGGAACTGCGCTCGCTAACCGCTGAGCTAGCAGTGGAATTCATCACCTTTGACAAATAGGATAAACGGCGGTTGTAAACTCTACAATTAGAGATTTGATATTTTTTTTCTTTTTTTCTTTTTTTCTTTTTTGGTTTCTTTTTTTTGTCTTCTTTTTCCCCTTCGTCTTGCTGCCTCGTCCGCATTGGCTCGCCCGCCCGCCCGCCCGTTCCTTTCCATCTCGTGCCCGGCCTGTTCTGCGACCTGGTGGGCTCTCGACACTGCCATTATGGTCGCAAGAACGGGCCACTGGCCGCCTCACGCTTGGCCGCTTCTTTTCACGGCCAGTCTGATCAGTAGGCTTTTTTTCCTGGTTTAATTTTTTTTTTCTCCCTTGCTTCCTCTCGCTTTACACGCTCGGCTATTGCGCCCGTTGCTGCTAGCCCTCCTGACTTCCCCGCGTATCGTCGCGGCTCGGTCAGCCTGTAGCGCTAGCCAACAGCCTTTGAAATAGAAAAGAAAGACTCGCAATAGCCGAGTGCCAACGTCATCCCATAGGCCGCTAGTCCTAAGGCCAAGGTTGAAAGCTTCCAAGTCTACCTGGCTGCCGAGACAGGTCACAACTTTTGCGCCAATGGTCCTTCAGATACGGCATCATCAAGCCTCAACGCGAGGCGATGGGGTGGATGGCATCACCATAATCAAGCATTCTCTATGATCAAGCGGATATCTTTTCCAGCTCACCTTCACCGCAACTACAAAGAATGCCTGTCCAAGGTTGGCCCGCATGGCTTCGGCGATTCATCCATACTGGCCTGCCAAAGCAGGTCGCGCTGCTGGACCATTGTTCCCCGCGACGAGGCATACTCGGGCCTATATGATAAAGAGTAGGCTGATCAGAGAATGTTGATCACGCATTTACCATGGTCAATTGGACGGGCTTGGCCAGCTCGCAAGTCACGGCAATTACAATGCTTGTCAATCGTTGGCCCGCGTGGCCCCGGTTCGCTTCTCGGTCCCGAACCAAGTGCCCGATTACTTCAAAGAATAATCCATCACCGTCATGATTTCGCCTTTGGCTTTCTTCTAGTCAAACGGGTCGCCCAAAACCGCAATAGATTTGACTTTGGCGGCGAAACACCGCCACACGCTGCAAAAGCTTAAACTGCAAAGTTGAATCAGCACGGGTTGCACAGGGTCGCCCCAACGGCGGAATATAAGCTTTGCGTGTTGCACTACTAATCACTGCGAGATGCGGTTTCTGGGCACGCTGCCGTTGTAATCGCCTTCAGACAAAAGCAATACGATATCCGTGGTGCTTGATAGACGCAAATGGTAGCGTCAACCTTGCCCCCGTGTCTACATGTGCAGGCTACTGTCAGCGGTAGCTATCTTATCCATTACAGGTTCAAGTATGCGTGTCATGCGTAGCCGGCAAACGAACTTTATTCATTCTGCTAATGTAGGGAGCAATCTTGTTTTCACGAGACGAAATCAAAGGAGAGTTAGACGTGTCCCGCGACCAGTATGAAGAACACACCGAAGAAGGTTCAAATAGAGATCCAAAAGGCAAAAGGACAAAGACAAAGTAAGAAGAAAAAAAGCAACTTGGGCTGCCGCTGATAACAATAATATGAAAAATGGCAACCCGGTTGTGTGTTCTGATGACTGGATCGTTTCGTCACGTCACAGCACAAGTAGCCAGATCCTCCTAAAATCCATAGCTTAACAGGTTTCCATTCCGTGATCCCATCCGAAAATAAAAATGTAATGAGTAATTCGTCGTTGTCGTTGAGAGGAGTGGTGTTGGTTTGGTTGGCGTTTAGGCAATCTCAGCTCTTGCATGCCTCGAGGCACCAGTCGAGAGGTCGTCGGTGTTGGGGGTTCAATAATCGGCGGCGACACCTTGAGATGGCGAGGCAGAGTTTACAATTACGCGTTTGCCGCGATGGGGCGGCGCATGTTCTCAACGAAGCGAACGGCGCGTGGGCTGATGGACTCGGGTTGAGTTGGCTTGGTCGCCGGAGACGCGTTTCGCAGGATAGTTTTAGGATCCGACGAAGTGGTTCTGGGGCTTGTCTTGGGAGACGGGGTAGACCGGCCTGCAGATGAGGAAGTTCTCTTCTCTCGCAGACCATCAGCAGGCCGGTCAAATTGTCAATCGATACCATGCTGCTTCTTGAGCCTTGCTAAAGATTCGCGGCGGGCCTCCAGGTCCTCTTTTGACTTGGCCATCTTGTCTGGCTGGTGATATAGTACTGTGTGCATGTTAGCAGGGCGAGTTGAACCGAGGCAATGCGAAGGAGGAATGGGTCATCAGCAGGGTAGTCGTTGGGTGGTAGCGTACCAACTAGATAGCGGTTCTGAAAGTTGAAGCCGTTGAGCTTGTCGCAGGCTTGCTTGGCATCGATAACATCCTCATAGACCACAAAAGCTGTTCCCTTGGTCGCACTGGCAATGCCCTGTCGAACCTGGCGGATGGGTCCAAATTTTCCAAAGAGATCAAATAGCTCTTCCGGCGTTACGTTGTAGCTGCAAGGTTTTCCATGTTAGCATGACATCGCAAATCATCGTGGTCGCATAGTGTCGAAATAATGGCGGCAACAGAAAAATTCGCGGGCGGGAAAAAATTGTACCTCAGGTTCTTGACGAACAGAGCTCTGCGTAATAGTTAGCATAGACCTAGATGGGTGTCGTCGATGGCATCGATGATTGTTGGGTGCCAAGCCGCATCACTCCAGCCGACGCCCTCCGACAGCAAAGACCAGGCAGGACGCGGCAAGCGACAGGCAGCAGATGACGGGAGATGCGCGCAAAGAGACTCACCGATTGACTTCGGGGGCAAGTTTCCCACCGCGACTACTCATCTCTTGGATGATTTTCAGAAAGCGATGACGGGGATCGTGGAATCGGGGAGAGGCTCCGATGGAGAAATGCGTGGTGATGGAAGGCAAAGGCGGGAGCGCTGGGCGAAGCCAAGGCAGCGAGGCAACAAGTGGTTGTCACGTGATGAATTTGAGAGAGCACGTTTCTCCAGCAAGTTTTGGTCGGGGAGCCTCTGGGGACGACTTGTTCTTCGCAGGGGTGCCACGGCAGCCTTGGAAGCAGGTCTAACTTTTAGTGGCTTCTTATTATTCCCAGTGGCCTCGGTGGGCTGGCTCCAGTTCTTCCTATCAGCAGATAGCTTTGGACGTGGCGTGCTTTTTTTCGGCGCTGACGGAGGGGGAGGGCCCCTGATGGCCACGAGACTAGACGGAAGCTGTGGGCCATCGAGGTTTATCGTGGGTGGTTGTTGCTGTGATATTTCGTCCAGTAAAAATTCGAAAGATCAACCATGAATCATAAAGGTCGGGCTGAAAGAAGAATACTGCAAAAATACAATAAATAATCAAAATAAAGCCCGTGAATTTATCGACCGACTCTCGACCTCGGCCGCTTGTCACCGCCAAACAGTCCGTGGCGCGCACCATATTCTCTACCTAACAATTAACCATACGTGGTTTGCGCTAGTGTCGTTAATGATGTGCACAACCCACTGTACCAAGGACATGCGGCGACCGACCTAGCCCGAGATAACGCAGCCCACTCACAGCACAGCCAGCATACATACAAACGCAGCATGCCAATTGCTGTTGCTATCAATACCGCTGCATTCACTTATCAATGGTATTAGCTTGCCAATAATCTACCCCCACGATGCCTCTGCTGTCGTGAATCGAGAAAGTGAGCTCCAAGTGAGCTTGGTCTCACTCAGGTTCTCGGCCAACCCGCCACCCTCAGCTTGGCTCACATGGATGAGTTCTCGCCAACGTCGTGAAGCTCTTTCGCAGACTTCATCCGCATCAGCCAGGTCTACACACTCACCGAATCTCCAATATGGCTCCGCGCTTCGGGGACCAGATCCTCGCAGTCTTCGACGTCCCTGCTGACGCTTACGAGTTCCTGATTGGCGTCTTGGAGGACCGCGCAGCGTCACCGGACGACTTGAAGCTCATCTTTGACCAAAGCTTGATGGCCGGCGCCGAATCATGGTTCATTCAACTTGAGCACGCTCAGCACCTCGGCAGCAACACTGAAACACCGTCGGCTGCCGTAAGGAGCGAACACCCATCGGAAGAGCCATGGGCGTCTACCGATCGTCTCATTGAGCAGGCCAACTCCCTTGCCAGGAAAGCCGCCTCGATCTCGCTACCGAGATTCGGAGCTTCGGAGAGGCAGAAGAAGAACGAGGCTCGCAAATCCGCCAAACGTAAACTCGACGCTGCCTCGTCACACTACTGGTGCGAAGCCGGTAATGCGGACGATGTCTTTTCTCCGACGAAGAAAATCCGATTGGCAGCTTTACCCAGCACCTTTACTCCGCGGTTCAAGATCCCTGAGCCAGATCTTCGGTCCGTCTGCGTCAATCCAGATGAACCCAGCGAGGCACAGCTATCCAATGTGCACACCCATGCCGGCACATCGCCTTACTTCATAACGCCCACCAAAGCCCCGGGATCTGTCGCTCCACGCCCCAGTCCCGGAACGGTGTCGTGTATCCCCTTTCCTCCTCTCAGCGCAGCATCTTTTGGTATCATCCAAGAACAGATGGCCCACGACCCATTCTGGCTTCTTGTTGTCGTTACGTTTCTCATCAAGACCAAGGGAGAACATGCCATTCCCACATTTCTGCGTGTCAAGGAACGCTTTCCAACGCCGTGCGATATTGCCAACCCCGACAACGCAATGGAACTGCTCGCCATGATTCGGCACCTGGGTCTCTGCCAAAATCGGCTCGCGATTCTGCGAAAGTATGCAAAATACTTCATGTTTGATCCGCCCCGGCCCGGCGTACGCTACGTCGTGCGTCGATACGATACGCGACAGGTTGGCCACAGCCCGGAGAACGGGCTCACCTCCCACGCGAAAGATGCTACCGAAGGTTGGGAGATTGGACATATGACGCAGGGCCCCTATGCAATTGACAGCTGGCGCATATTCTGCAGGGACGTGCTTCTGGGAAAGGCCACGGACTGGAACGGCAAGGGTGCCCGGGGCGAGTTCCAGCCAGAGTGGATGAGAGTCTTGCCGGGGGATAAGGAGCTCCGAGCCTATCTACGATGGATGTGGATGCGTGAGGGCTGGGAATGGGATCCGGCGACGGGAGAGCGGACGGTGCTGCGCGAGGAGATGCGACGCGCCGTGGAGGAGGGCCGGGTTGAGTACGGCATTTACGGAGAGCTGCAGATTGTGCGCGAGCAGTGAGCAAGGCGCCTGGATGGGCTACCGAGGCATATTGTATTGTCGGGTCAAGAAGACGACATTTGTCCACTTCCATGTGCATCTTCAGAACATGGTAATAATGCTGGGTAGAGGACGCAGATTACTTGGCTGGTGGGCGACAAAACAAAAAAAGACGCGACTGACGGGTAAAAAGAAACAGACATTTTAGCGCTGTCCATTTGACAAAAGGTAGACAAGAAAGCAATGACAAAAGGCTATGTACCCTCTAGTAGGAGATTAAGATGAACCCTCCTCGCCCTCGAGCATGTGGAACTGTGTGTCTTGGAGCGAGCAAAGAAGCAAAGATGGGCTTCCGCTCCCGACCCCCAACTCGAGGACAAGCGAGAACTGTCTAGCAGAAGCTAGCTAATAGAGAGCCAGGCTGAGAGGACATGCGCCGTGCTCGAGGACTGGAATGGAAAGCAGTGATGATGATGCCCAAGCTGGCTGTTGTTGGAATACGCACTGATGAGATGCAGTGAGCTTTTGGTGGGGTGGCAGAGCGCCAACTTACCTAGTTTACTAAGCCTAGTCAGTGACCGCAGGGGCGCGAGTTGGCAAGACAGAACGCTTGTGCACCAGCCGCGCAATGATTCATTTACAGCGCGTCCAAGGTTGCTGCAGCGGATGCAAGGTAATTCAGAGCAAAATTTGTTTTCACCAGCAAATCCCCAGACATTGTGGCCGGTATAAATTTTGAGGCACTCACGCAACTGTAATAAAGCCACTGACAGCCAGAGGCTGGTGGGGCCCGGCTGCGGCGCTCGGCTTGTGACATGATGCCCAGTGCAAGTACCGTCATCATACAATTTTCGTGGTGGTTTGACTTTTCTAGAAAGGACACTGTGGTATGTTGACCAGGTGGCTTGAGGTCATAGCTCGCCTGGCACAAGAAGATGCTCGCGATTCAAGTATACAGCAATTAACAACTGTGCAAATATTTCACTGTGCCTCAATTTTCCTGCCCGTTGCATATTCATCGCCGTTCAATCTCCCATTTGTCTCTTTCAACTATTTTGACAAGAATTAAATCCGTAGAAAAACTGTCATCACCCATCATCTTGACTCTTACCCCAGCCTCCCTTGTTGCAATTTTGCCGCCCGGTTGCTCTTCTTGACTCTGACGCCGCTCCGCTTCCTCCTCCCCTCCCCTCCCCGCCGCCCTTGGACCTCCAAAGCCAACCCTAGTTAGACAGGCAGGCCCAGTAGTGGACAGCTGGTCTGAACTGAACAACAACCCCCGTTCCCGACAAACAAACCCACGCCTTTCGCCGCCGCCGCCGCCGCCCGCGATTCCAGCCCTCGACAACGAACCCGGTCTCGCCCAAACTCTCCTCCAGCCATCAAACTCTCTGCGGAGCGTGCGCGCCATCTTTTGCTTTTCCTTTCCTGTTCCTATTTATTCTTGCATTGCTCTACCTAAGCATTACCAAAAAGAAAAGACAAGAAACGACAACGCAATTATGTCCCTCCGAGGCGGCTCCTCCGCCGGCTATGGCCTCAACAGTGGCCCCAACCCGTACGGCTCGTCCTCGAACGAGCAGGAGCAGGGCATCCTCGACCAGATCCGACCCTACACCAGCAAGGTCGAAGACTTTCTCGAGAGCGTCAGCGAGCCCATCAAGCCGTGAGTATAGCAGAAACAACCTAATTCCCCCCCCCCCCCTTTCCCTCCTCGCTACAAGCTCTCCACGTCTTGCTTGCTCGCTCCCTCGCGTTTTCGGCACACGTTCTGCGAATGGACAAGACCTGCTGCGCGCGCAGCGCACCACCGCATCAAGCACGACGGAATCTCGTGAGCAATCTGGCTGATCAATTCCATCTTCTGTGCAGATACCTTCCCGCCATTGGCCGATTCCTCATCGTCGTCACCTTTTTGGAAGATGCCCTTCGCATCATGACCCAGTGGAACGACCAGCTCATCTACCTTCGCGACTACCGTCACAGTAAGCCCACAACCTCGCCCCTTGGCCTCATAGAAAATAGAAAGAAGAGGAGAGTACAGAGCCGTCGCTAACAGAAGTACAGTCCCCTCTGGCATCACTCACCTTTTCTTGCTCGTCAACGTCCTCGCCATGCTTGCCTGCTCCATCCTCGTCATCATCCGAAAGTACTCCGACTACGCCGTCGCCGGCCTCATGGGCGTCGTCGTCACCCAGGCCCTCGGCTACGGCCTCATCTTTGACCTCAACTTCTTCCTCCGCAATCTCTCCGTCATTGGCGGCCTCATCATGGTCCTCTCCGACTCGTGGGTCCGCAAGACAAAGGCCTTTGCCGGCCTGCCCACCCTCGACGAAAAGGACCGCAAGATGTACTTTCAGCTTGCCGGGCGCGTCCTTCTCATCTTCCTCTTTGTCGGCTTCGTCTTCTCCGGCTCCTGGACCATCTGGCGCGTCCTCGTCTCCATCCTCGGCGCCGGCGCCTGCGTCATGGTCGTCGTTGGCTTCAAGGCCAAGTTTAGCGCCACGCTTCTCGTCGTCATCCTCTCCATCTTTAACCTCTTTGTCAACAACTTCTGGACTGTACGTTTCGCGATACCGACTCGCAATGCTCATTGTGCCTCTCACCGTGCGTCTTTGCTAACCCGCTGTAGCTCCACGAGCACCACCCCCAGAAAGACTTTGCCAAGTACGACTTTTTCCAGATCCTCTCCATTGTCGGTGGTCTCCTCCTCCTCGTCAACAGCGGCCCCGGCCAATTCTCCATCGATGAGAAGAAGAAGGTCTACTAAGCGATTCGCTCGACGCACGCTTTGGAGCAGTCTCTTGCAACACAGTCTTGAATGTAAGGGTGTTATTACGCGTCACACTCCCTCCGACTAGTGTGGTCTGGAGGCTGAGTTTTGTCATCTTGCAATGACATGATTACGAAGCGGAAGGACTTGAATTCGAACAGGACATTGGGGGCGAAAAGAAATATTTACCATGATCATAACCATGTAAACGGCGACTTGGCCAGCTATCTCATGTATAAAAAAGCTTTTTTTAACAATTGTCAGCGTATAAGTTGAGCCAATTACACATTCAACTGATTTCTTATTTTTTTTCCCCTTCCAACCCTTTTCTTTTAGTCATTGAGTACCTTTGTCTGCGTGGTAATACGCAGCTCCTCTGTGGCTGGGCAAGTTTAGAATACACGTGATGGGTCTAGCAGTTCGGCAATCGCATGCCAAGCCCAGATCGTAAACAAAGATGATGCATCTTGGCATGACTTTTGACAAATAGCACACGAGCGTTAAAAGATGTCATCATTCGGACGCTAGAGACCGATGTATTCGGGAAGCATTATAATCATGGTCAGCCTTGGCCGCAACGGTCGGTAATATAAAGCAGGATGGTACCCCAACACATTTACATATTCAGGGTAGGTACATCAAGGCACGACCAAAATTCTATCAATTGACGAAGAAATGTTCTTTTGGCACATCAAGGCTGGGAAGGTGTGCACTGTCGCTGGCATTCGGGGTTTACTGATGCAATGGGCATTTTTTGGGGGAGAATAATTGTCACCCGTGTTGGCTCGTTGGATTCAGCAAGAGAGGGTCCCCAATTTCACTTCTTGGGATTTTTGCGGTGATTTGAGACCTGTTGCAGTACAGTGCTCGAGAGAGGACATGCCACATCTCGAAACCTTTTACACATTCTTTGTGTCTTTTGATCTTGTTTCAATAATACTTTGAATTTATGCCAATGTGATACCGTGATATATAACAAAACAATAAACAGCCACTCACCCAAAAAGAAAAAAAAAGTACTTCGTCCTCATCCCCCTCCAACCCATCCACATCCATCCCCTTTCCTTCTTCCACTTCCTTTTTGGTGTATTGCAGCTGCGAATAAGAAAGTAAAAACCCTTGTATTTCGCTCGCATCTTCCTTCATCGGCCGTTTCGTTTCAATTTCGAAATAACAGAGAAAGACACACCCCCTTGCAGATAACCCATAAACGCAGAATGATAAAGAAGCTCAAATGCCAGTGCTGATGAAGAAACACAAATGACAACACAACGCCATAACACGCAAAACGCAACCAGAAAAATTGGCTTCGTCCCAACCTAGTATGAATGCAAAACCAAACTTGCACAATCATCTCTTCTTGACCTTTTGTAAGAGAAAAAAAAAAGAGGTCTTGCCCTTACCAGACAAAAGCAACCACAGCTTCACAAGCCAAACCATGCAATAAAACATGAATCGCTCAAGAGACAACGGAAAAATGAATACGTGAGTCGTCATCGTTAGAAAAGAGAGAAACCATGGATATCCTCGAGATGCTTCGGAAAAATGCCACACTTTGCTTGTTCATTTCGTTCCTTCTTATCAAAACAAGAGTCGTTTGGCTCGGGCCGTCCTCTATGCGCCCGACACCTTGCGGGCCGTGGCCAAGGCCGCAGCCGAGGTCCCTTGACTGACGCTGCCCACGCGCCCGCTCGTCTTGCGGACGCCTCCTGATGACGCCGATGAACTGTCCTTGTTGCGGAGAGGTGACTCGGGCATGGCGCCGCGACGGCTGCCGCGCACCCGGGGCAGCGTGGCCGAGGCGCTCTGGGTGCGTTCCACCGTCTTGGGCGGGCGGCCTGCGCCAATGTTCTCGGCGTCTCGGGACGAGTCGTTGTCGATCATGTAAATGGTCGTCGACGTCGTCTGGCTCACTGAGCGCGACTTTTCGCTGCGCATCGGCGAATGGGATGCCTTACGGGAGCTGCGCATGCGGACGAGCAGTTCCTCCTCCGAGTCGCCCGTGGCGCCGCCAGCAGAGTGGCGTTGCACGGCCACAACTTCCGTCTCCTGCTCAATGCCGTGCCCCTCCTCGATTGTCGTCGTGGTGTGCGAACCCGAGCGCTGGTACGGGTGGTGGCGCTCCGAGCGCGTCTTTCTGGGCTGGCCGGGCGTGGGTGCGGGCAGGTAGTCCTCCTGGTTGTGTCCTTGGTTGCTGCGGTCCTCGAGCTCGCTCAGCGGTGTGCGGTTCGAGGGGCTGCGGTTGGGGGGTGTAGATAATTGGCCGTTGCGGAGCGAGTTCTTTTGCATGGCCCGGATGGGCGTGCTGGGCACCGGGTTCGAGTTGGCCATCTCGCGCCGCAGCCTACGCTCGACGCGCTCCTCAATCCACCACTCGCGAAAGGTTCCCTGGTTGAGATGCAGCCAGTGCTGTTGGGGCCCGACCACCATGCCGGGCCGCATGAAGCGCATAAAGGAAATGACCTCGTCGGCGGTGAAGCCGTGGCGGTAAATGAGGTAGGCGCCAATCAGGCAGCCTGTGCGGCCCAGGCCCGCCTTGCAGTGAACGGCGATGCCCTTCTTCTTGACGGTAATCATCTCGTGGGCGAGGCGGATAAACTTGCGGACAGTCGTCAGCGGGGGGCACGTGCCGTCATCAAAGATCATGTCAATGTGCTGGATGCCGAGGGCCTCAAAGTACGATGGCGAGTAAAGATGCGAGTTGAGACGCACAACCAGGCCAATGCTGCGATCGGCAAAGTGCGTTAGGATATTCTTGAACGGCTGCGGGAGCGTGGGGTGGGCGTCGACAGCATCGAGGTCTCTGGGGAGGAGCTTGAAGAGGCCCGAGTCTTCTGTGATTTTGGCGACGGGAGTATGCTGGGGGGAGGCAAAGGCGAGAAAGTTGGGCGTGACCCAGTTGAAGTCGCCGTGCTCAACACGCTCGAACCGCTCGTACTCGTCGAGGTCAAAGTTGTCCAGGTCGATGCACTTTTCCTCCTTGGCCTTCCAGACGCCGTAGACAACGTCCTGAACGGTGATACCATAGTCGGCCTGACTATAGCCGGCATCGCGGAAGGGCATCAGCGGCGGGTCGGCCTGGGCAATGGGGGCGAGGGCCAGGTGCGGCGGCCAGTTCTGGATCAGCACCATGTAGCACGCGAGCATGCAGGCGGCATTGGCACGACCTAGACAAAGTACGAGTCAGCAAACCCGTCATGCAACAGTCAACAACAAGCGGTGTCGGCGGCGGCTTACTTCTTGGGTCAGCGGCGCTCCAAAAGACGACGGGACGATCCTTATTCTCCTTGGCACCGAGAATGTCGTGAAAGCGAATGGCGAAGCGGTAGAGGTGGCCAATGTGCAGGGGGCCAAAGTCGTGGTGAAAGGCATTGTAGAAGAGGCTATCATCAATCGTAAAGTAGCAAGGCGGCGAGCGGCAGCTAGGCGACGGCGACGGCGCAACAGCACGACCTTCGGCGACTCGTTGGGCTCGCTTTCGAGGCGACTCGGGCGGCGTAGGGAAGAGTGTGTCGGCCGTGGGCGGGTTGATGTAGGCTCCGAGGTAGAGTCGGTCTGGAAAGCACAGCACAGGTCAGCGAGGCGGGCGTTTGGGCGACTGCATCTCGTCCAACGACTCACCGGGTATGTACTCTATGAGCTGGCCCAGGTTCTGAGCGTGGCGGGAGGCGGGAGCCATTGCAAAAAGCCGGCTCTTCTTTTTGCGATTATTTGCGTGCGTTGTCGGTAGCTGGCCTTGTTGCTGTGATGTTGTGCCTTTTTTTTCCTTGCCAGGATTTGTTGTTTTGATCTGCGACGACCGGGGGGGTTGCGAATTGCTAAGAATGCTTTGCAGTGTCGTTGGGCCAAGTTAAAATGAGATAAGAAGAAAGAAAAGAGAAAAAGAAGCCACAACGTCCGTCTCAAGAACTGAGCCTTTTGTCAAGAATAAGCAAAAGACAGTTGCCAAGGGTGCTTGTTGGGGATGAATGTTGTTGTTTTGGTTCAGGCCGGGCCGGGGGTGTGGAGGAGGACGAGGAGGAGGACCAGGGCACCTGTGCAGTAGTGGATCTTTTTTGCAGGCCAGAGGCGGTGATGAAGACAGGATTAAAAACAACAACAAGAGCCAGGCCCAAGGAGAAGAAGAAGAGGAGATAAAATCGTGCAGAATGAATACTTGTGCAAGGTGATAACGAATAGAAAAGAAGGTAGCCTGGATCATAGGGAGAGAAGAGGATAATAACAGCCTTTGGGATGGTACCTTCGCCACAAACAAACGGGCAATGAATGTTTACCTATGCTCAAGGGTCAGAGTGGATGCCTGGTTGTAGTGGGAGAGGAGGAGGTATTTGGCTGGGGGACGATGAGAGCAACAATGCTATTATAATTATAATAATAATCAATGATAAGATGATGCTCAGTCCTGATTCGCTTGGTTCACCAGATACTAAAGCCAGTCTTTTTTGTCTTCTTCTTTCTTGTTTTTCTTGTACTCCTCCTTTACCGCCGGGTCTCTCTATTTGCCGCGTTGCACCGGGAAGAAAAAAAACGATTGGATACAGGGGCTTCCCCAGCACATTGCAGCACAGCATGAACCTCTTCACAACCTGTCAAGTGACCCTTGATCGGGCTTGATTTCCTGCCGGCCCAAGCCTTCTTTGACCCTTCGACCGGTATTGTTGTGGGGACCTGCCTTGTGAGACGTTGCCTTTCCCCGGTGCCGTCACCACAGCAACGGGACCGTTTTGCGCCATGCTGTGGCTTTTTTTGCCGACAGCCACATGTGGCTCATGCAAGTTTCCCCCCCCTCCAATCCCAAAGACAAAAAGAAAGACCCCGCCTTGGAGGTTTCGCAGCGAGACAAAATTGCTTCAGTTACATTCCAGTCGAAGCCGCGTAGTCACAACAAAACAAAAAAAGGACTTGAAAAATAACAATTCGGTTCTTCGAGCCTTCGAGGGGAACCGATGCTACGATACGACGCCACTACCTGCGTTCCAAAAATAGCAAGATAGCAAAGCTCACCGGCTTTCAGGTGTCAAATACATCATGGCTGCCGTAGCAGACACCTCGTTTTCCTGCTCCATGTGAGTAATCAATATTCCATCTCCCCTCTTTGCCATTGTAACGATGTTCTCGTAATCAAGCTCAGCTGCTTCCCTGTAATTCAAAGCTTTAAAAAACCTAATCACTCTACATCCTGTGCCACTGCTTACTTTCGGCAGTGAGCTCCAGATTCCCTTTCCCACCAACCGCCTAGCCTCGATCGCGCTGCAATCCATCCAGGTCGACCCGGAGCTGTCGCCGCTCGTCCGACGGCATCTCTCCCTCACGTCGTCGCCTACTGACGCTGGCGCCGACGGTGGCCCGCAGGTGCTGCGAGTCGACTACCGAGCCGCGACGAACCGCATGCTCCGCGTGGCTGTCAACTCCTTCATGGACAGCCTGAAGCTGGTGGTTGAGGTAATGGAGCATCTGGATGCGGATGTGCTCGCGCAGCAGCAGCCGCCGCCGCCGCCGCCGACGGAATGAACAAGGCCAGTAAGCGAGATGAAGAGAAAAGGAGGGCAACGAGGGGATGAAATGTATATAAACGCAGATTCTGTACATAGAAAGACAATGGTCACGACAACTAAATGGCGCAGATGGCATGCAAATAGTCTGATTGCGGATCTAATTCAAGAATTAAAAAAAAAAGTGAAGAAAGGAAGCTCATCACTGAGAAATAGGCATGACGCATCAAGCAAATGCTACTTGGCATGGCGCAGATGGTATGCGGACAGTATGATTGCAAAGTGGGCAAAAAAAAAAACAGAATAAAAATTGTGAAAAAGGAAAGTTTATCATGGAGGAATAGCCATGGCGCGGATCAAATTCTACTTGAGCAGCATCACTGCATCACTGCAAGTCTCAATAAATGGCTTGCAGGGCTGGATGCCCATAAGCATCATCATGACATGAGTCAAGTCATGCCTATATTGCAAGTCAAGTAAGAATATGCTAGTTCAAATATCATGTACATTGTCATTATATAGACTGTTGATATATATACTACTGCCGTTTCGTCGCCAAAAACGGTTGCCATCATTGCAAACAACATAATAAAGAAAGTCTAAATTAGCATCCGTAAATCAACGACACAAAACCCATGATGCCTATTCCATGTTTCACCATTAATCGATATAGAAAATTCCAGACCGTTGAAATACCACTTCAGCCAAAAGTATCAGAATGAAAGCCATCATCTTCAGCTTTGTGCAATGGCTGGTGGCTGTTTTGGTCATCTGCTCCAACGTATTCTCTTCTGCTCTTGTACAAGACCACTAATCCGTAGCATTATCCAAGCAAAGAGAAAGTAGCAAGCCGCAAAGAAGGCAGACAGCACCAGCCATGCATCCCATACTTCCCGTTCGTCATCACCATTCGACAAGTAAAAAATCAGGGAGAAAAAAAAGGGTATCCCCATCCACCAACGCGCTCATAAACATATCAACGTATATAAAATGCAAAATCGCTCGTAAAAATGACCCAAGAGGCCAATGACCGAGGTGGAAAAATGCAAGGGACAAGAAAATATCAGTTTCGAGACCGAGAAATCAAAGTCAGTGCCCCGAACGCATCAACCCTCTTGCATACCCTGCATTTTACTCCTCAACTCTTCCAGCTCCTTTTTCAAGTCTCCATTTTCTTTCTGCAAGTATTTCATGTGCACAATCGCATTCTCCACCACGCTCGCCTTACTGCTCTGTGTGCTATTGTTGTTGTTACTGCTGCCGCCGCCCGCCTTGTTGTCCTCGCCGTCCTCCGACGAGGGCTTCGCGTGATCGGGCAGCAGACTCGCCATAATTTGGAGGGCCGAATTGATGCGATTGCGGCGGCCTTGCTCGGCAATCTTGTGCGAAGTGCGCTTCGAAGTGAGGTTGGTTGATAGTTCCGTAGGGTAGCTGACACCAGGCACCGTGTTGCCCTCGAGAATGTTTTGATAGTTGGATTTGGACATAAGCAGGCGCGAGGTATCCTCTGCCGACATGCCTGGGGTGCCGGGAATCAACGGCTTGATGTTGGGCGAGATCCGGGGAAGCAGAGCAGGCGACACGTGCACGGAGCCGGAAGAGCGGTTTCGGCTATTCCGCGAGAGCATCTGCGGGGTCTTGCGCGCCGACGGGCCAGTTGATCGAGGGCCGAGCGAGGGGCTCGCATTGGCGGAAATAGTGCCGCCGGTAGGGCGCAGGTTCGGTGATGGCGAAGGGTGCAAGGTTGTGCTTCGGGCAGAGGCAGGCTGATCGTTGCCGGGAAACTGCGAGGCGATTTGTGTGTTGATAGGCGCAAGTGGTCTGTTGGAGACGGACTCGGGTAGCTCCAGAGACTCAATTTGCTCCGTGGCCGTGTCACCCTGCTGTGTCGACTGCAGCTTCTTGCCCTTGGGAGATGCCAGCTTCATAAGCGAGGCGGGTGTAGCGGGGTGAGGCTGCTGGCGGTCTTCGTTGAGCGAGAGTGGGGGTGCCTGATTGGAGCTGGCAGTCTGAGCTTGGATGTAGGGGGATTTGCTGTTGGACCTGCGCGCAGGCACGGGCGGCGGCGGCATGTCTGTGAGGTTCTCGGGTGAAACTGAAGCATTTTCCTCCGAACCCTCTGTCGAAGTGGCGGGCAGGGGTAGCAGTCCTGTTTCACCGCCGCTTTGTAACCTTCTCTCATCGACCTCACTTAGAACCTGGGAGACAAGAGCAGGGCTAGGGCCGGTCTTGCGGCGTTGGGGCTTGGAAATAGGCGAGTTCTTGACGGCTGGTTTCGAGCGAGCCTTGGCGGCATTGTTCCTGCGAGCCTTCTTGGCAAGATCCTGGCTGGGCTGTACTGGTTGTGCAACGGGAGCCGTTTCTAGATCCATGTCAATGGGAGAGTTGTTGGAGTTTGTGCTGTGGTCGTATATTGAGCCATCGGGCTGGGCGTGCAGCGCAGGAGACGTCAGAGGGCTGAAATACGAGCCGGGGACGGCAAAGGCGCTGTCCATGTTGAAGTGAGGATCCAGAGGGGTGACGGCGGGGGAGACAAGCGGCGTAAACGCCATCTATGCACGAGGTTAGCATTCTACCGAAATGAGTCGCAATTGCCAACTATGGAGGGGCAGCTCCGAGCTGTCCCAGTGCGAGGGCAGCTCCCGGTATGCAAGGAGGCCAGTCAACGGAATGACGTACATCTTGCTCGGCCATGCGCTGGTGGTATCCGCGGTCGTAGGCGGTGCGCTGAGGCATCTGCTCGGCCTGGGAGTAGAATTGACCGCTGCCGGGAGGCATCTCGAGGCTCTGGGGAGTCGGGGGTACCGAGTGGGCGTGGGTGCCATAAAAGGTGGCCTGCTGTTCATGGAGCTGGCGCTGCTGCTGGTGAAACTTTTGCTGCTGCAGGTAGTGAATCTGGGCGTCGATGTTGGAGATGGAATCGGGTGCCGAACTGGCGAGCATGGACGGGTGGGAGACAGCAGACATGGCGGGGGTGTGGTTCTGCAGTAGGCCGTCGCTGCGAGGGATCATGGCGGAGGGATCCGAGTCGGCCATGAGGGCATCGCCGGTCGAGGAGGCCTGATGAGGCTGCTGCTGCTGCTGGTGTTGGGAGTGCTGCGGGTGAGGGGCGCTGGCCATCATGGGCTGAGGCGCGGCGGAGGAGCCGTCGTTGAAGGGGTGGAAGTCAAACTGCATGGCGGTCGCGTCGGGGATGGTGCCCATGCCAGTCATGTCGAGGAACTGATGGAAGTCGTCATCGGGACCCGAGGCCATGTGCTGGTCCTGGCCTTCCCAGGCGGCAGAACTCATCATGGCGGTAGATTTGTGTAGGGCCCTGAGGGGGCGAGCGAATGTGTGTGTGGTGTGGGCAGGCGGCCTTTTTTTTCTTGTTCTTTTCGAGGTTGGTCCAAGCCGGGCAATTAGTGTCCTGTGCCACGGTGCGCCGCTGGCGAGAGGCTTCGAAGAAGAAGAAAGCGAGAGTCGCAAACAATGACAGTCGATTTAATTTTGTTCCGGAAAAGGTTTCGAGATGGCTAGTGAGGCAAGGCGGCCGGAAAGAGGAGACGGCGTCGGTCGGCGGCGGCGCGAGTCCTGGCAAATCGGCCTGGAATTTATTTATTGGCGGGTCTTGCAGCGCGGGCGGGCGCTGAGGAAGGAGCTGGACCCTGGTCAACTGGTCAAATGGTGCAGACACGACCTGGTGGCTGCAGTGCTTTGGAGGCTGGATGGCTGAAATGGGCGGTTCTTTAGTAGTTTATGTACTGAGTAGCCTCGAGCAGTTGAAGTATGTCGTGTCCCTTGGTTCCTTTGCTCAGTGATTGCTGCTGCAGGTTTTGACTTTTTGGCCGTCGGAAAATCTGGTGCGGGTTGTATCGGAGGGGTTTCTTCTCTGGGACCTTGAACCTGGCCAGGCGACGAAAGGGCTTGGGTGGTGCTGGTGGATTCTTTCTTTCCCCGTGGGCTCGCTATTGACTAGCCTCAAAATTTGGGAATATGTCACGAGCAAACAAGGCCAACATTTGCCGCATCGTTACGAGTTATCCGTAACTACCTACTGGCAAGCGCCATCTCTGTACCCCGTTTGCCCGTTGACTTGTGATTTTTGGTGGTTCGACCAGAGGGGATCCTCTGTGGGGCAGCTCAAGTGGTGCAGCACTGCACCAGGAGCAGGAACTGGCAGAAACCAGTTGACCAGCACCGCCCGCCCGCCCGCCCACCAGCTCTAGCTTGAGTCACTTTCTGGTTGCTCATTGGTCCCATCACTCGTTAGGCTCTTTGCTATCAGTACAGATAACTAGTCTTTACCTTTGCCTTGGTACGGATTCATCTCCTGCGCCAAGGAGACTGGCCCGAGCTATGCTTGTGGGCATGGCAATTTTTAATGGATTTTTTCTTCATTTTTTATGCCTCAGATTGGCAGTTGATCACTCAAAGCTTGATGGAAAGGTTCAACACATCAAGTTTTCTCGCCCCCACGCTCCCTCGATCGAGTTGCACCGCGCTCTTCTCGCCGCATGCCCCGGCCAACCCGCTCGTCTCAGCCTGCCCCTGGTCTGCATCATTTGCATTCAAATTGCAGCAGGAGAAGATGTGTGTCATTCATTCAGCTAGCGTCGCAAGGATGTATTCAGCCTATCCCTCCACCCCCCATCCATACGGAGCGCAGCCATGAGCAGCCCTCCCACACAACGGGGCTGACGCCTGTCATGTCAACCGCCAGTAATAGAAGAGCCTACAAGATACGCTACCCAGTCAGCAGCCCGTCAGTTGGCAATTCCTTGCTCCTGTTCATCCCATGGCTGCGGTTCGTCGCTTCGCCCCTACAACGGGACAAGACGAGCTTCTTCCAAAGCAAGCTTGTTCAACCCCAGGTAAAAGAAGAGTCAAACAAAGAAACTAAGCCACAGTACGGATCACCTCTTTCGTAGTTCCCCTTCATACGGCTATTCACGGATACTGCCCATGCCCATTTTCACGGTGACAGTCGATATGCTGCCATAAAACTCGCACCTACTCTGTACACCCCATCGCATTTCCAATTTCCTTTTCCAGTAGCAAATAAATTAACTCTGCATCCAAGCCTGATAGCCAAACTTATCTAAACAGCCGAGGTATTCAAACAGCCGATGAAAAGAGAAAAATCTCCGAGTCCCAGATAAGATGTCGCCAAGTCCACAATATCATTCAACAACACTATGAATTCCCCGCCGTGCACGAGAGGGCGGGGTTTTAACCCCCCTTTCTCAAGAACGTTATATAATGACCAAACAGATGGGCATCGATCAGAGCAAAGGAAAGAGAGCCTAGCAACCTGCTGGCCGCCGGTTGAGACGCTGGTATCATGCACGATCTTGCCCAAAGTTACCTGTTCTAGAAGGGTTCAAACTTGCACGTACAGAGGCACGCCAGGCGTCACACAATCGTAGAAATACATTGCGGGAATTGCAAAAGCGCGCCATACTTTCATGCTGGTCGTTCGTGAACTGATACTTACCGATGGGCTTCTTGCCACACAATCAACCAGCCGACGCCCACGAATGGTTTGGTTGTAAACTTGTAATACGACCTTGTATCTCAACAGCTTCCCAAGCCTCCCCATTTTGGCCAAGCTTCGGATGAACTCCTCTCTCCTGCAGGACTCCCCACGGGAGAATGACTCGCAAAAGATTTTCTTTCTGCAAGCGGGCATCACCAAGACATGATCCCACAACGGTCGAGTCCATACCTTTACATGCGCAATGCGGTACAGGATGGCGTGCGGGTGAACTCTCGCGACACGGACTTGAATATCTTCAGATTTGTTTGGCCGCCAGTGGCTGGCTGTACTCAACTGAAAGCGACGGCGGGGGACCAGACTCCATCAGTCCAAACATGGTCTAGAATGCTTCGTCCTCTTTTACTATCAATATGCCTTTTCTCCATGTCTTCTTATCTCTATTCTAGTTGTTCTCTATTCTAGTTATTCTCTGTTCTAGTTTTTTGTTAGCTTTTTTCTTCCACTTCTTTTCTTCTTTTTTTGGCTGAAGAATGCTCGCAGAGCCTCACCCGCCAAGCGTTACAGCAGGCCGCCGACCCGCTTTCGGAGATATACCGTACATTATTCCTTTTCCCGCTCTCAATTCCCTGATCATCTCTCATCTCCGGGCTAGTTCTGGTTCCAGCTCGGCCTGACAAGGGGTAATAGCCGGCTTTCGAGGGATTCTTTGTTCCCATCAAGATTGACCAGTTTAGAGGATTACAAAAAAACACCTACAAAACCTCGTTCATCCTTACTCAGCTTTGACCCCGGCACGGAGCAGCTTCAGGTACCAAGACGTGTTCTGCAAATGTCATCGGCCGCTCTGCCTCAATAAAAGAAGTCCCCGTCTTGTTTTCTCAACATGTATTCGGACCATCAGTGCCCTTCTCATCAAGAGCCAACATCCTACCCCAGCCCCCGAGGTCAAAAAAGTAGTACCCCTGGTCAGCGTTGGCGGTGTCGGGTGCTTTTCCCCTCCACGCTCACCGAACAACGTTCTCTGCTACTCCGTACACTCCCCTTCCATGCCAGACCAGACCGTATTAAAGAACGGCGCATCTCAATATGTATACCGGCTTCCTCTCGAAAAACATGACTCGGGAGGCATGAACTGCGTTTGCACAATGATGCAAAGCATAAATGATGACTGCCATTGTCGTTGCCTACTATCTCCCCAGATACTAGCAACTACCTGCAAGCAAGACTTGGCGGCTTCTGCAAAACATGATAAACATCGGCAGACATGCACTTTAACAGCGCGGCCTTGTAGTTCTTCTACAGCATGCAAGTTACTTAGATCGAATAACGCCATTGATTCTTCTATAAACCGCCAATTCCAACTTTTGCTACTATATGTGTTAGCAACTGGTAACAACGGCTCAATCCGCTGGAATCAAGAACAAGGCGGGCCAAACCCGGGCCCTAGTCTAGAATGTATAAGCGACAGATAAGAGAAAATGTGTGTGATATGAGGCTGACATGTCCAATCGGAAATCTCTGGCCTTGTCGTCGGGGTCCATCTTGACAAAATGTGTCACCCTTAACCGCCCACGGCGGTCAACAGACACGCCCCGTGTGCTATAGAAATAAAACGCGTCGGAAAAAAATGTCGGTACCAAAGAGTGACGCTCAGTCGCAGTGCGGTGTTGCTCGCTCTGCGTCAGTCTATGCAATATTATGCAATATGCTTCCTCGAGCCCCGATCCGGGAACTCTCCCATTTCAAAACCACCAAAAAGCAAAAGTCCTGCCGCGCTGACAAGCCCGAGAACGAGAAACGCTATCAAACAAAGAGGGTATAAGCCAACCAAGCCATCGCAACCAGATGCTCAACGACCATGCCTTCGTTGGACATTGCAAAAAATGAGTGCAAACATTATTTACGGTTTTGGTCGCCCAAGTTGAGCCAGCTCATGTCTGTCGATGTGGCTGCCATGGCAAGCTGTGGCTGTTGACTTACTCCAGAGCCTTGCGGTACAGTCGACGAGTCCTCTCGGCGATGCTGGTATATGCTACTCGGGGCACGGTCGTGACCCCAAGGCTTATTCTCGACAGAGTTTCGAGATATTTCATTGATGCTCTCCGGCACTCCGCTCGAGTATCCGGAAGCCATTGACAGGGGCGACACGGGACGCTCAATCGTGCCGGCCATACCCTCAGTCGGAATCTTGCTGACATATTGCGATACAACCGGGCTTCCCGTGTTGACGCTATTAACTTCAGGTCGAGATTCAAAATTGAGAGGAGGCACCGTGGCAGAATCTTGCGTTGCACGGGCATTGTGCCTGGCCGAGTTGGCTTCCGAGTAACGGGAGCTGCGCTCTGAGGCGACAGTCGCTCGCTTGTTTCCATACCCAAGAATTTGTAGAGCACTTCCTCCGGACCAATATTTGTTCCAACCAGAGCTGCGGCGGGTGCCGTCCCTGGCAGACGCGAGTTCACCATTGCGTGGTCGAGGCTCGGCAACGGCGGGGTCAAAAGCAACACCACGGTCATCCGGAGTCTGTAACATTGGATTATTTGAGGGTTGGGGAATCGGCTTGCTAATGGTGCTCTTCAAATGCTTGCGCAGAGAGCTGATCGAGCTCCTCGACGACGAGCGCGACATCTTGCCGTTTGCACCAGGTTGCTTCTGAGGTCCCATTCGGCCCATAAGGATGGCGACAGAAGAATACGATTCGGCGGAGAGCGTGGGATTGTGACTGCGATAGTTGACCTGCGTCGTAGGAGGTTGCGCGCTCCTGGCGAACGCCATCGTCTCCTTTTCATCGGGGTTGAGAATACCGCCCTGATTGGGGTTCATGCGGCGCTTGCGGCGCTTAAGACAAAGCAGAACAACCAGGAGAATCGCGAGAAATGCTGCAATAGTTCCCAAAGTGATCCCAAGGATGGCGTTTGAGCTAGGGCCATGCTTTTCAGGTTTGGTAGCAGGGCTTGTTTCCGTGGGAGTTGCAGTGGTCGTTGACGTGGTCGAGCTAATCGAGGTAGTAAAGGTGGAGGAAATCGTCGTCGAGGTTGAGGTAGTGCTTGTCGTGGATGTTGTGGAGGCGAGAATCTTCTGTGAGCCGTCGCCAAGAAGTTCAGTGGCGTTGACCCAGCTGTTCTTTTGCGCATTGAAGATGGCAACCGGCTCCTCGGCGTTGCCTCCAGACATGACTATCATGCCATTGGCACCCTGAGCAACAGAGTAACCGTTTCTGGTCATATCCGGTGCGTGAGTGCTGTTATACTCAGGCCAGCTGCCAAGGCCGAAGTCGACACTGCGCTTTGTCGCAGCTCCTGCGCCGTGCATGGCTTCATTCGGAGCTTTGGCAAGTGGTATGCGCGTCACGGCATTGGGCGAGCGGCTCAGATCGAATTTGAGCAGACTCAAGGAGCTATCGCTCGTGCTAGCAACCAGTGCGCCACGGACTGCGGCAGAATCCGAGGGCCACGAGTCCTTGATGCTTCCAACTGATCTCCACCCATCATTATTACCCAGGTCCGAATTCATAAGCCAGACAGTGCCATCATCTGCAGGACCAGAGACCAAGGCAACGTCGGCACCAGCCCAAGGGAAGAGCATTGGTTTAATTGCGCCAGCTCTGCCAGAACCTGGAGGGTTTGCAGATGTTACTCGGAGCGGTTGGGCTCCGGAAATCTTGATCTTGTGTGTCTCCTGCGAAGCACCTGGAGCAGCACCTGGATCATCCGACCTGGTGCCAGAAAAGACGACAATCGTGTCGGAGGCATCATTGTAGACGACACTGTGGCCGCGGCGGTTCTGTAAGTCCATGGTCAGGGGAGTGAGAGTTTCCCATTTGCCGGTAGAGAAGGTGTACTCCTGCAAGCCGGGATAGCCCTTATCATTGCTGTAGCCACCGACTACTAGTAGGGAGGCTGCACCTTTGTCGGACAGCCTCTTACCGGCACAAGAAGGTCCTGTCACCTTGACGCTACCATTGAGAGTCTTCCATTTCGCGCTTTCCTCCAGATTCAGAGACAGGAAGCCTTTTTCCGAGTACGAGTAGAATGTGTTGTCGACAATAACTGTGCAGGCATTGTCGAGCACGGACATATCATCAGGCTTGGGGACAGGCATTGCGAATGGCTCGTCCCTTCAACCTGGGCGGCTGTTTCAGACGGAGAAGTCGAGAGCAGGATTTGATCAAAATGACATGACTCGGCAGTATCAATTGAACAACAGACGACGCGTATCGGAAATACTAGACAAGTTCTGTTATGCAAATTGGTGATGTATAACGGGTGATGTTTTCACGGCTCGTTAAGCGGCGCGTTTTTTCGGGGGAGAAATTGTAAACGGTTATCGAAGACGATCGAAGGGTCGGTCCGGTTGAATGAGAATGGGGAAGGCCGTTGACAACCAGCCGTCAAACTTTCTTGTTTGTGATATTTTGAATCGAAGCTACTTATGAGCGGTTCGTTTGTCCGGTCCAGGGTGCGGATGCAGCGCTCCAGGCGGCGGGTCGGAAGAATTTTAATGAGAAGAAGAAGTTGCAAGAGGGAACGCGGCTCGTTTTAATCGAATATGGCAATATCGTGTTTGCGAAGCGTGCTGCGGTGCAACCTCGTACCAGACGGTATGTATTGGAGCGGGTAGTGGTACTGGAATGCAGTGAGCAGGCAGACGGCCGCGATCAAGCCTTGGTTTGCTAGCGGGGAGCTGAAGCTGGAATGACAGCTCTGCCCCGAACCAAGTAAAAGGCGACGGAAAAGAAGAGGAAAGCCTCGACGGGAGTTCGCGTACGAGGCAATAAGTCAGAGAACAGGAAATAAAAAAAAAAGCTGCACGGATGAGAAGCAGGAGCAGCAGAAATGGGGAGAGAGGAAAAGCACAGGAGAAGCAAATAATCAGGAGAAGGCTGGCAGCCAGACCGGGGGGGCGTGCGAGCAAACAATACGAAGAGGTGACTTTTAGCGGCTGGCAGTGAAGGCGGACTGGCCAGGTACCATTTTAGCTTGCCAGCACGTCAGGAGCCAGGTGCAGCGGAAGGTGCCATTGGACTGACAAGGGGAAAAGGGCAGGGGAAAGACAGCGAGGTACCTGTACTCTCTCTAATTAGGGTCAGGCTGGGCATCATACAGCAAAGTGGTGCTAATTCTGGGTGTTGCGAGATATCACAGGCAGTTGGCAGGGCATCCTATACCTGAAAAGAGCCCCTATCAAGATAAAGACTGCTACACTGACGGCGCGGGCACCTCCACCGTCTGCCTCCCTAGACTGACTGCGAACAACGGACGGCACTGCACAGACCAGTAGAAAAGAATGCGGAAGAAGAAAAGGCGACAATGAGCAGTATTCGATACCTATGGACATTCGCTGCATTGACACTCAGTCCGCGCCCAAGAGCCCTTGGGCATTCGCCTGTCGTGGGGCTTCTCAGGGCCATTTTTGGGGCGAAGGGACGCTAAAAGCTGTCAGGGGCGTGTGCGCAGGGCGCTGGCAGAGTCGGGCCAATCAGTGGGCCGCGCCTGCTTGCTTGCCTGTCACCTTGCCGGCCCTGTACTCAAAAGTGAACCAAGTACCGATATTTGAGCCTCAGATGCTACGAGACCCAAAGTCAAAGGAAATCAGATGCAAGCAACAGGTGAGTGCGACGGACTCCATAAGGCTTGCTAGACTTTGGGCGACAATGAAGCTGTTGTACTGCTGTGCTCGAGTACGAGGCGCAACTACTTCTCTACCAGGACCATCCATTCATCTCGGCTGCACTCTGGTTGCACGCTTGGCGTGGCGTGTTGGAGGTTCCGGTAAGGTCGCTTTGTGGGAGCACCGGCGGTGGCACCACGTCGGCGCGTACAGCACCGAACATGCAGTGTTGTGCGGTGCGATGCAGGTCTCGCCGATTTTGCATCTCTCAGTGCGTGGCTGGTTTCAGGGGCGAATGCTGCGGAGGGGGGTCAATGTAATAATGGCGGTGGTGGTTCCTGGCTGCAGGCCGTCCTGTGCTTTGCTGGCTCCGCTTGACCCCGGTTCCTGCAGCCCAAAGTGGCTAGCGCAGGGACTAGGCTTTGAAGGGAGGCTAGCCAGTCTCTGACGTCGAATACAATAAGAGGCACAAGAGTTGCAGTTGCAGGCGGCTATTCGTACGATTGATAGTTTTTCCTCATCTGAATCTTCGATCAGGCATTTGATGTGAGCTTCATCGATGGCAAGTGTTCAGTTATGGTATGGAGATGCACAGATGTCAAGTGAAAGAACAAAAGTATAGGACGCGTAGAACATGTAGAACACGGGACCAAAGACAGACGGCAGGAAAGAAGAAAATAAAGGGAGACGGCAATTTTTTGCGCTTGCTATTATCAATACGAAGAAAGGGTCTCTCTGCTCGACGAAAAAAGCATGCCCCGCGATTTTCCATAGCTCAGGCGGTGGCTGGTCGGCCAGTAATGAGCTGGAGAATGCGGCTGCCATTCAGCTTCAACAGCGCTAGCTGCACAACATGCGCATGCCGCATATGCACAAAATGGACCGCGCGCTGCACCAATGCATTATTGGACTCAAAATTCCCACACGCGAGCGAGAGGAACGTGGGGAACCGCGGTCATCAGCCTGCCGGCGCCAAACTGCGAATCATCACTGGACGACCCAGTTTGTGATGAAGAGTTTAATTTTGACTGCAAGTCATTTTCTAGCATCCTAGCTTTCTTCTGCGAATTGTAAATAGTTTGCTCTGCAGTTGCTGGCTGGTGTTGGTGGGCACCGACCACACGAGCCACGTTGCAATGTACTGGTACATCCGAAGTATACTGACAAAGGAATAAATTATGAGCATCGCTGCTTGCTTGTGCAGCGTCATTGTGCAAAGGTGGGCCGCTATGCACAACGCGCCGCCCACTCATCAGACGCTCAGACCCCAAATTCGACTTGCATCAAAGACATGCAGCAAACAAGACCATGATGCAAAGTTTCTTTCACACGGTACCAAGGTACCTACCAGCAAAACCATCTACGGATACCGAGTGCTCGAATACTCATTTAAGCTGCTGCTGCTGCTGCTGCTGCTGCTGCATAGTGACCTGTGCTCTCGTTGCACTGCAGCAAATACTAGCTCAATGTGTGAGATGTGTGATGCAGCAAAGCCCCCTTTGAGACAACGACGCGACCTGCCGCCACCACCACTATCGAAGTACAACACAAAATTACATCCCTTGCACGGCAAGGCTTGAAAAGAAACATTTGCGCCAAATTCGAACCGGCAATCGCTCCAGCCTCGCCGTTCAAGTCGAAAAGAATGAAATTACAACTGGCGTCATCGCCAGGCTGTCAAGGGTCTGTCCCTGTTTCCCATCGAAATGAGCACCTAATTACAAGCTACAGGTTGATCCCACGCAAGCTCTCTTTTCCAGAAAGAACCACATCCGATTCTATAGTGGTCTCCTGGTATTCCTTCTCTGTACCCCCTCCCTGGCAAATCGCCTCCACAAAGGTTCACTCAGTCTGAAACGCGCTAAAATGGGATGGCCTATTTAGGATGGCCCGGTCTGATTCCTCTGTCATCAAAAAGCACCAACTTCAACCCGATTAGCATAGGCTGTCAAAATTGTCGTCCAACCTCAGTCACAGGTTTTCTCTTGTCCTCCCCCGCACCGGTGTTGCTTCTCTTATCACTGTATTATTAGCGTTTCGCCTCCAGCAGCCTCGCTTATATGTACTACCCCGGGCCCCTCGAAGTAGACACTGGCAAACTTGCCCCAAGTCGGATGCCGTTGTTGGGCATGCATGAAGAACAGGGTTTCGGTTATCATAATGCTTCTCTTCGACATCAAGACTCTCACTAAGGATATCAGTATCGAAACGCTGGGAACCTCTTCACGAGCCGACGTGGCGTGCATGGCTGTCAACGGTCCACGGAGTCCAGAGGTAAACTGGATCGCATAGTTGGTCTCCACGTTATTCCACAATACCAAGCACAGCCTGCTACGGGGATCTTTGTTTTTTGACCGCAACTACCAGTACGATGAGTTTACCAACTAACAGTAGAAGAGGCGTACGTGTACCCATGCAATTAACGCCGCAATTCGTACTGGCGAGGGATTCGAGGCTTGTATCCGCAAGTCCTTTGAGTACCTATCCACATAGGCTGTGCAGCACCAGGCTCCCGGGACATTCAGGGCTCTACTCAGTTATCAACACCTCCCTATCAAGACGACCAAAGGAAACAAGATGCTCGCAGCTTGCATCTCTCTTTTCTTTTTGTTCGGCTCTTGGCTTGGGCATTCACGCATTCTACCGTAGCATTCTGCCCCTCCCAGCCCGACGAGCGCGCCGCGTCACATCACGTCACGCAACAACGCCCATGTGCGCTGATCTCATTGGCAGGTTCCGGCACGGCACATGGCTACCCGTCCCCGCCAACGCCGGCTGTCGCGCAGTCTGCTCGACCTTTTTGTCCTGTGCAGGCACGTACACGTCTATTTATCATGAGGACCAAGACACGAAACTGCCCGATCGCGTAAAGAACATTTGTACCAGATCTGACGAATCTTTGAGCCTTTTCAAATGCCGTCGTGTGATGTGCGCGGAATGATGACTCTGCTCGTCACTTGCAGCCCAGACACTTGCCCGACGTTTGCTCAAGAACTGAAACATTGGATGCACATCAGAGCATCATGGCAAATGCGTGCAGATGCTAACCTGTACGGGCCGCCGGCGAGCAAGTACAAGAAATTGCAGCCGCTTACTCCGTAAGTTGGAGACAGGCCAGGACGATTGGCATCTACCGAGTCATTGCTGCTGCTGTGAAGGCATATGTGATCCCTTTTCTCGACTCGTTTATTTGATAACTCCCTCAATTCCTCATTGAACAAGCTGCCTTGAGAATAGATGCAGCGCGGCTCACGGATAGAAACAAGGTACTGTGGCTTGCATCTCCTGCCAAGCCCTTTGCATGAGACGAAGACGTGGAAAGTTTGCATGCGTCTGGTGGCGTCGATGCCCGCAACAGTGCCCAACGTCGACGATACCGGCACAATGCCGTAGAAGACAAGCAGAACAAGCCATAACGTTCCCTGTCAATATCGGTCGGGCAATTTTCCACACCAAGTAAGTATGAAAAGGATTTGTCTACGTCGGCCCCGCCGCATGAAGCACATGTATTACGGCTTTACTGGTATAACCCAGCCAAGACGGCCAGGACTAGTTAGCACCAGGCTATCCTCAAATTACACAGTGGGATCCGGCCGGGGCGGTTATCCGTCCTGAAATTTCAACAACCAGCAATGACCTAGGCGATGGCCCGTCGTGATACATGCCTAGCAGCACCGATTTGCCATCTCGTTACAGGTAGGTTCAACGGAATCATCGGTACGAGGTATAGTAGACGTCATCTGCCGTTTAAAAATAGCAGCAAAGGGGTTTCTTTCTTTTCTTTTTTTGTGATGGTTCGGTAGATGCAGCCATGCGATGGCGTTTTGTTTGCTTTGCTTTGCTTTTCTGCCAGAATCAACCTAGAAGAAGAAGCAAGTTTTCAAGGGAGGAAATGTGTTCCGTGGGAACAGAAGGGGAAAAAGAAAAGAAAAAGAAAAAAGACCATCAGACGGCTACTCGGTACCTTGGTAGGTTGCTTTTATTCGGTCATGGGCCTTATTATATTCTCCCTTGCGCATCGCCTTGCGTACCAAAAATATGCCCCAGAGTATTCAGTTGTTGTTCATAGACGCGCCCACCCACCTCTATGCGGGCCCCCCGCCCCTTGAAGGTAGTAAAGAAAGGGACCTTTTTTAGGAGGACAAAAGAAAGCAAAGAGACTCCCTTTGAAAAGTGGCATGTAACACGTCATTAGGCTTACTTTTACGTACGTTTTCTTTCTTTCTTTGGTACAAGGAGACAAGTAGGGACTCTCGGCGACAGACGACTTTCGGCGCGCCCACCTGCGACCGCCGTTGTGGCTTCCCCACACGTTACGCTCCAACGTATTGCTACCCTGTGCCTGGATGAAAAACCAATTACGAAAAAAAAAAAAGGTGATGACGAGGAGAATGAAACGAAAAAAACTGAAAACATGTCACCTTGAACAAAACGGCTCCCCTCGAGTCTTGCATGTAATTCAGTCCATCTCACATTGCATAGCTTTGTAGATGAGTACCTGTAGTTGCTTGGTTGGCTCAAATTGTAACCCCATCCTACACATCGACCATGTGCGCATCGTCTGTGCGATGAGTATCACGCCACTTTCGCAACTCGGTCGGCAAGTAGCTGGGACCATACCCTTTCTTAACCTGAACTAACCTAGAAAGAAAAACTAACCTAGAAAGAAAAACTAACCTAGAAAGAAAAACTAACCTAGAAAGAAACATCAGTCGGCGGCATACGTCTTTTCCGGATAAGCATTAATCAATACGGTGCACACAGACAGACGGCAGTCATCAAGGCGGTACGAAGTACTTTGATATTTATGCCCATCATCGCACATCTGGTATTGAATATTGAATGCAACAGTCCATTAACGCCTTGCCTCTCCATGAATACAGTATGCCACCGGCTGAACACATTAATGATATCGGTACAGAACAAACCACCTCCCAATGATCCCGACCCTTTGAAGCCTCCTCAAATATCATTATAGCCTCCCAGCTTGCATTTTCATCCGATCCGCATAGCTTCTCGGCTTGTGCGTTCCCCAATCCGCACGGGTTCGAGCCTGCGTTTTACTGCGTATTAGCAGTGAAGGCCTCAGGCGGCAGCTGCGCCTATACATATTGTTAGCAACGTCTTCCTATATCTGCCATTAGGTAGATGCACACACCCTTCTTTCATTGAAAATTGCAAGCGCCTTGTCAAAGACAAAGTCGACCTGCGTGAGACACATCGCAGAGTACTGCTGTGTCATACCAGTCTGCTTGCACAGCTCATCGATCATGACCTGCTGATGATCTGGCGCCTGTGCGACTGGGCCAGCCGGCGGAACCGTTGCTGGTGCCACTGAGGGGGCCGGGGCAGCCTGTGCTGTGGCATTGGCATCAAAAACGTTGGGTAGAGCGTTCCATGCCCGTAGTGAAAGCATATCGCTGACGACCCGAATTCCACCTCTTGCTGGCTGGCCGGGCCCAAGCACAAAGGTCCGCGAGAAGCTCCTCTTGCCCGTCGTGGCACTAGTCTGATCATATTCATCAAATTCGCCGTGGACGGTAATGATGAGCCCGTCCACTCCCAGGGGATTCTGCCCAGATGGATCAACCAGGCCCGGAAGAGGATGGCAGTCCATAATATACTTGCTCAAATCTGTCTTGATGTTGGGATGTTGAGTCAACGGCAGCATTTTCCACAAGTCGTAGATGACACTCGCGCCCTTAAACAGTCGCGTGGCTCTGGCGTTTTGATGCGTAATTTTGATCAGGTTTCTTGAAAATTTCAAGTATGCTGCCCAGGGCAGCGGCGCAGGCGCACCATCATCCCGGACCGATTTGGTGTCAACCGCTAGAGAAAACTGGCTCGCATCGTCGTACAGTCTGGTAATTAGGCCATGACGGTCATTGTCGTATGCCCCAAAGAATTCCAACAAAAACTTCTCGCCGATGCCATTGACATCTCGGAAATCTGGACCACTTTGCGGGATAGCCTTTGGCTTCAAAGCTTCCTCCCGCTCCGCAATCTGGGCCGCACTTCGTAACTCTACCCCGTTGATGTCCTGAAGTTTGGGGAACCATTCTAACAAGACGTTTTGATAGCTTGGGTCGGCAGTTTCGATGGGGTTACCGGCCATGTAAAGCGTCTTGAGCTCCTTGAATTTGCCCTTCCAGCGCTCCATGGCCTTCATGTTTGCAATCTGGTTGCCACTCATGTCAAGATTCTTGAGCTGAGGGAATGTGTTTGCAACATTTTCCACCTGGGCGACGTCGTCAATGCCATTGTTCGCTACGCTGATGCTTTCAATGGCGTCGCGCTTCTCCTGAGCCGTTTTGAAAAGGTCATCACAAATGACCATCAGGCCCTTGAAGGTCTTGAGAGCTCGCTCGCGATTCTCAAACATGCCAAGCTGGACGAGCTCTGCATCTGTTGAGAGGGCGTCAAGTTTTAGCAGCTTGTTCGCCTGAAAGTATCTCGAACCAAGAATTGCCTGCAACTTGGCGCGAAGCTCCTGGGTTTCCTTTGATTCTGTTGCCTTGTTGGGCTGCCCGAGCCCTTCTGTTGACTCAACAATTTCCAATTCTACGCCAGCGAACATGAAAGTGTTGAGTTTGATTAATTCTTCTGCGTCGTCCTTGCTGGCGCCTATGAATACATAGTCCCCAGCAACATGTGACTGAGTTGTGTCAGCGAGTAATCGATACCAGGGAGAGTTTCGGGGCATTTAATTGATGCAGTTTGCAGTGTGCTGAGAAAATCATGTCTTGCGCTGAGCGCCTGGCTTGACAAGTAGCCATCCGGAATAGTTGCTGAATTTCGGTGCGCCCTGAAACATGGTCAATATCATCACATACCTTCTTAATCATAGGATTTCGTCTTGGGCGGCCGGCGGTAAATCCGGAAGCTTTCCTTTCCAGAAAGCTGAGAAGATCTTTGAGCCCGCCATCGGGGTTGCTGGCGGCCTTGCTCTGCCGGAGGCCATAGACTCTGAGATATGACAGGCCAGCTCCGGTTTTCGCTCTGCCTCTGGTGACACGAGACGCGCCATCGCCAATATTACCATTGGCTAGCTGTTTCATAATGTTTTGTGCCACCTTGGAAGGGCCGCGAGCGCTTTTCGTAGCGGAGGATCTCGTACTGGGCTTTGACTGACCGCCACCTGGCTGTGCAGCGGCGGACCTGGCTGAGCGCCGAGCAGCGCTATCCATGTCGAGATCTCCATCTCCGTCAATCTTGGTAGCGCCGGCTCTCTTCTTCTGAATACCACCTCGAGAGCCAGCGCTAGACTTCATGGAAGTCGCCTTTGACCCGCGCGATGGTTGAGCGCCACCACTGCGAGCACCACGTGGAGCCATAGTTGTTTTAGGTAGATGTGAGGTGGTTGAGCTATGCACGTAGGCTGTTGACTGTTGGAGAGAGGAAGATGCGGGTTCGACACGGGTTATGAGCCTTAAAAGTGTTGGACGCCAGACGCTAGCTGACCACAGTACAGGAAGGAAAGGTCTTGTCTTATTGATTTGTAGTGTCGTGAGCCGACCGATGTGGGAGGTTGATCGGGACGGTTGGTGTGTTGAAGATTGCTGATGTTGACAATGTAAAGGATCTGCTCGACGCGTTGTCGGCTAGGTCGAGAAGTGTTGCTCGGCGATCTTCACAGAATATTTGATACTTGCAGGAAGAGTATAGCCTAGCGTAGCTTCGCCCGCTCGAGACTGGAACAAAGCTGTTTGAGAGAATGAGAAGAACAAAGATGAAGAAGAAGGGTTGTCGGAGGCAGGTGGATGCAATAGGTTATTTTCATGGATGGCCCCACTTCTACATCCAGGCTGCAAGGCACATCAGATGCCTCGTAGAACTAGACAGAGGCCGAATGGCGACTTGACAACTGAGAAAGATAAGATTAAAATGGTCAAATTATTGAATGCATATAAAAACTAGGAGAATTTGATTCAATCCTGTCCCGGAAAATGCCTGCTTATAACCATAATCACTGAGGCTTGCAAGTCGCAATCAGGCCAAATCATTTACTGTCGAGCAAGTCACGTGCCGTGGTACTTGTTTCGCGTTACACTTTTACCAGACGCGATGCTAGGCGCGTAGATTGCCCAGTTAGTAGACTCAACCTGAGGACTTCTTTTCCCGGCTCGGCGACGAACATCGATATCCAGATTTGAGCTATCATGTGAGACATGGGTACCCTGCTTCCAAAATAGCGCACAAGAACTATACCAGCTCAAGCTCTGTACCACGTCGCGCAAAGTACTGGTCGCCATGAGCTCCGATGAGTTTGACGACGATATCGCCGACGAGGACTTTAACACTGCGTTTGATCAAGTTTCGTCTTCCAGTGCTCGGCTGAACCAGTCATTTACTTCCTCAAATGGTCAGGGTGTCGCAAAAGGACCTTTGGTGAACCAAAGGGTTGCACCAGAGTTAGAGGGCTTGCCTGACGATGCATTTTCCTCTCCCGAGCCTCCGCCTACCCAGTTTCGGCCCAACAACATTCAAACTGCGCCGCGAACCGGCCTCCAGCGATCTGCATCCGGAACCTATAGACAGACAACACTCTTCGGGAAACCACTCGGTGAGGTCAGTAGCCAACCGCAGGAGTCCAATGCTACCAGAGTCTTTCGCGCCGACTTGCCCCGGGAAGAGCCTAGTCATCATGAGTTGGACAAGGAGGCCATGGAGACATGGGTATACCCTACAAATCTGGGAGCCATTCGAGACTACCAGTTCAGTATTGTGAAGAATAGCCTGTTCAACAACACCTTGGTTGCGCTGCCCACGGGTCTCGGAAAGACTTTCATCGCTGCCACGGTCATGCTTAATTTCTACCGATGGACAAAGAAGGGCAAAATCGTTTTTGTTGCTCCTACAAAACCATTGGTTGCCCAGCAAATAGATGCCTGCTACAACATTGCAGGTATACCGAGATCGGAAACGACACTGCTCACAGGTGACGTTCAGCCTGTTCTGCGCGAGGAGGAGTGGGAAAGGAGAAGAGTATTTTTCATGACGCCGCAGACGCTTCTCAATGACTTGTCGCATGGGTACGCCGACCCGAAAAGCATCTGTCTCATCGTTGTCGACGAAGCTCACCGCGCCACCGGAGAGTACGCGTACGCCAAAGTCGCAAAATTGATCCGGCGATTTTCGAAGAGTTTCCGTGTTCTCGCCTTGACAGCCACCCCGGGCTCCAAAATTGAAACAGTGCAAGAAATTATCGACAACCTTGGAATATCGCATTGCGAGATCCGCACTGAGGATTCGATTGACATTCGTCAATACGTCCATGACAGAAATATCGAACAATTGGTTCTTGATCCCTCTGATGAGATCAATCTTGTTAGCGAATTATTTTCAGAGGCGCTCAAGCCGCTTTTGGATAAGCTCAGCGCCCAGAATATTTGGTACGGAAAGAGTCCAATGTCGATATCGGCATTTGGCCTACTGCAGTCGCAAAATGAGTGGATGGCAACACGAGGTAAACACGTCAATCAAGGCGTTCAATTTATGATGCGCGCCATCTTTAGCGTGCTCACAAGTCTGGCGCATTCCATCAAACTTTTGACCTTTCATGGCATCAAACCGTTTTACGACAATTTATTGGATTTTCGGAGAGAACAGGAGGAAAAGGGACAAAAGGGATCTAAGTACAAGCGGCAACTTATCGAACATCCTAGTTTCAAAGACATGATGGACAAAATTGCCAGCTGGATGAAACGAGATGGGTTTGTTGGGCATCCCAAACAAACAGCCTTGGCCGACACGGTCTTGAACCATTTCATGGACCGAGGAGAAGACTCTGGCACGCGTGTCATTGTGTTTAGCGAATATCGAGATTCTGCAGAAGACATTGTGCGCCTGCTGAATATGCATGCACCGCTGGTAAAGGCTAGTATCTTTGTTGGTCAGGCGGTTGGCAAGCGAGGCGAGGGCATGAAGCAGGCGCAGCAGATCGAGACCGTTGAAAAGTTTCGCAATGGCCATTTCAATGTGCTCGTCGCGACCTCTATCGGTGAAGAAGGCTTGGACATTGGACAGGTAGATCTCATAGTCTGCTACGACGCGTCGGCATCTCCGATTCGCATGTTACAGCGCATGGGCCGAACTGGACGCAAACGAGCCGGCAACATTGTATTGCTATTGATGCGAGGCAAAGAAGAAGACCAATTTGCCAAATCCAAAGACAACTACGAAAAGATGCAATCGTTGATTTGCGAGGGAAGCCGCTTCAATTTTCGCTTCGACCTGTCTACTCGCATCGTGCCTCGCAACATACGACCAGAGGTGGACAAGAGACATGTTGATATTCCCGTGGAGAACACACAAGACAATTCGCTGCCGGAACCAAAGAAGAGACGAGCGGCAGCGGGAAAGAAGAAGGCGCCAAAAAAGTTTCACATGCCCGATGGAGTCGAAACTGGTTTTCAGACATTGACAGACTTTATGAAAGGTTCGGTCAAGAAGGCCAAAAAGGCCGAACCTAAGCGCAACCCCGAGTTGGATGACCTGAGCAAGATACCGGATTTAGACAGTGTGGTGCTCGACGGAGAGCAGCTTAAAGAGCTGAACCGGTCCTATCGCGACCTGCCATTCAACCAGAGCACATTTGAGGAAACGGATGTGCTTAGCATGACTGCTCACCCGGAATCGCAACGGCGCCTCGGGCCAACGTGCTTGCTGAAACATGGCCCCTATACCAAGCGATTCGTGAAGATGGTGCATGCGATGGGTACCGACCCGGACAAGTTGGTTCGAGCATGCCGCCACAAAGACGAAAGCGCATACGAAGGGATACCAGTACGCCGATTTGTCGGCTCTGATGGCGAGTCAGAGGGCGAAGATGAAGCAATTGTATTAGAGCCACAAAACGACAGGCGAGACTCGTTTGGCTCGACAGAAGGTCTGCCGGATCTAGTAGAGGCACGGCGCACAGCCGTCAAGGCAGCGCTGGAAGACATGGCAGCCGAGGCGGATACGGATGACGAAGATGGCCCTCGAAGAAAGAAACGAAAAACAGCCAAAAAGGGAAGTAAGAAAAAGGGGAAGGGTAGTAAAGGGAATGCGGCCGCCAACCTGGAAGAAGTGGGCGACGACTGTGACAGAACCAGCGACATCCTGGACACGGACGGGTCAGACAGTGGTGGCGACTTGGAGGGCTTTGTCGTATCTGACAATGTGCCTACCTCGAGCATGAGGCAATCTGAACTATCGTCGCCGATATCGACCGGCCAGGCGACGCCTCGAGTCGCTGCTCCGAAATCTAAGCCGTTCTTTGAGCCCACCACTTTCACCGCAACGCAAGAGAGTGACGTGCCCGATCTGGCCTCCCTTGTGGCATCAGTAGGCAAAGAAAAGCCGTCGAGTGGCGAAGGGGTCGTAAGACGAGCAGAGCGGAGGCGAGGACGTATTGTAGACGACTCGGATAGTGAGATGGATTGGCTCTGAGTTCTGGCTGCACAAGTATACGAGCTTGAAGGAGTGACTTGAATTACGGTAATGATGTATATTAGATTATGTAATGAAACCATTCTCATTGTATGAGACCAACAAGGTCACAACTGGAAATAGATGAGATTTGTGCATATATACGTGTTGCGAATCGGGAAAACTACTATATGACTGTCAGCAAATGCATTTAAAAAAGTTGGACCAGTCAAACGATGGATGAGGTCAATGTCGTGTTTTCCAGCGCAGCACAAAAGTCATAGTATCCTAGATAGATAGCCATGAAGTATTTTGCCTGCTCAAAGAAATCACAGGCATTGACGGAAGGAAGGAAAAAAAAAAATCTCTTTTCAGAAACCCAATTTATAAGCACCACGACCCCCGGCGGCAGCCAGACGGGCCAGCCCCTTAAAAACGGACACCATAAGAGTTTATCCCTTTCGAGCGAGCAAGTCACCAGCACTCCTTCTCTGTGACGAGAAGCGGCGGCAAGACCATGCTCACAAGAAGAAGGAAAAGATGTCCGCGGGAACTGGCAAAACCTAGTCGGCTGCGCGCGCAAACGGGCAGTCTCAGACGGCTCTTCCTGAAGATTTGAAGGGTGAAGATATTATGAGAAATATCGACGAATCATCATTTGGAGGATTTTTTTTTCGAGTCGGGAGGGCATTGCGGACAAGGTGTAGAAAAGATTTGACGTACCGTTGGGCGAAGTCGAAGTCACGTCGAGGTCACGAGTTCACGGGAAAGAGGCGAACAAAAAAAACACGGGAAAGATCGTCAGATTGATGGAAACGAAACGTGTTGAATTGAGTCCTGGGAAACTTGTTCATGGCTGCATTCGCTGTGGTCGGACATAAGTCGAAATATCTCTCGAGGTATGGGAGCCTGAAGCTGAGGTGAAGAAGGAAGCAGAAATTGAGCAAAACCTGCCCACTCTGGAAAAAGTAACCAGTGGGTGGTCGGTCGACCGCCCAAGTGGAGAACGGCCTGGCTCCAAGCAAGAATTAGACGGGCAGAAAACTTGCCGGACAGCAGCGGCACCTTTCTTATTATTTAGCGCGCCTCACGCCAAAACGTCACCAGTCATTCCATATCCGTCGGCTGTCACTGGTCCTCTCTCTCTCTCTTCCCCAAATTCCATCTTCTTTCTTCCCCCAAGCATCCACAGACAGCAACTGTTCATCATTCCAAAGTTATCCCCCAAAAAACATCGAGAACAATGGCATCCAAGGCCATTCCTCTCTTCAAGTTTGTGGGGACCGTGTCCCTCGGCTTGCTGACCGTTCGTCCCCCCTCCCTCTCTCCATTGCGCTTGCCCCTCGAAACGCCATGTTGAACCACACCTTTCCCCCCTCCCCGCGGAAAGCCATCACGACAATGCCTCCCTTTCTCCCCCTTTCCCTCGCTAACCAACCCCCCCCTTTCCCGCGCGCGGCGGTCTTTTGCTAACTCAAAAATTCCTTCCTTCAGGGCGTCTCCTATGCCGTCTCGCGCCTCGCCCTCCCCGCGCTCCTCGAGCTCCCCTCCGCCTCCTCCGCCCGCGCCTCCCTCAGCCACCTCGCCGCCTCGCTGCAGACGTCTCTCATCGCGCTGTCCTCGCTCGCCGCCGCGCCCCTCGCCCTCGCCTACGCTTTTGCCCCGCCGCGCGCCCGCCACCCTTACCTCGTCTACGCCTCGCTGCTCGCCGTTTTGAGCGCCGCCGCGCCGCGCCTCCTCCTCGGCTCCGCTGGCCTTGTTGCTCCCACCGCCACCACTACCACTCGTCCGGCCAACTGCAAGAATAAGACGTCGACAAGCGCAGCGGCGGCGCGCGCGCGCAGCATGGAGGCTAGCTATGAAGTCCTCGGCGACGTCCACAGCGAGCCCGCAAGCGAAGAGGATGTCGACGAACCCGTCAATGGTGAAGACGTTCGTGTCCATGTCCAGGGCCTCGCGCGCGCGTACGCTATCCAGGCGGGCCTTGCCGCGCTTGGCTTTGCCATGTCCGTGGTTGGCCTCTGGGGAGATGGTGCCACGGTGGTCATTGTATCCTAGAATGCTGACGGACAAGAAAGAAAAAAAGTCCCACTTGTAATGTTCCCGTTTTACCATCTTTCCACACGCGACAATACGGTCTGTTTATAAGGCCTTGTTGAAATCACGCGACTGTTATTCTACTCTTGATCATATAGCAATGCTGTCTAATGTTTGAATCCAGGGGCGTTTTCAATGATTTCGAGTAAAAGCACAAATTCAAATATCAAACTATACAACTTCAAGCATCGAGACGTAGCTACATGATATATTGCGCAAAATGGGAAACTAGCAACATGAACAACAGCTTCTGAAAAAGAGCAACACCCATTATCCAGTGAAACGTTTCTACTCTTCATCTTCGTGATGCTTCTCGCACTGGGAACACTTTGGGATCGCCTTTGTTGCGCTCTCATCACGTTCCTTGGTGAGCCACCCCCTAGCACGCAGCAGCGAGTCACGCACAAAATCCGACAATTTCTTGCCCTCATCCTCTTCCTTGTCTTCCTGCTCCTCCTCATCCTCAGCATGGCGGCTGTTGACGCTGAAATAACGCGACGTCACGTCGCTCTCGCCCAGACGCCGCGCCACGTCGTTGGCCTCATTGAGGCTCACGAGGCGACGCTTGCCCGCGTGCCTGCGCATGGCTACGCTGCACATGTCCCACATTACGCGTTCCGCCAGACCCGGCGTCTGCAAGTCGTTGCGGTCCCAGTCCTTGGTGTTGTCGAGGCCCATGGCGCCGAGGATGCGCGCCAGCTCGTGCGGCGTGTACGCCTCTCCCAGACCACCAGACGCCGCGTGCATATCCTCTGACTGTTTCTTGAGTACCTCGTCGTCCTGGGCGAGCTTGTCCAGCAGAAACTCGCTCTGGTCTCTCTCCTTCAGGTCGAGGGCGCGGCTCTTGCCGTCGTCATTGCGGTGGTGGTAGCGTCGGTTACCGTGGTGCTGGAAGACATGCGACGATAGCTGGTCGTGGGCGAGCTCGGCCGGAGTGCGGCCCACTGCGTTTTCGCGATACAGAAGCTGGGGCCGGGCATCGACGAGGCAGCGGATGACGGCCAGCTGGCCCTGCGAGATGGCGCTGTGCAAGCACGTATCGCCAGCTCCGTTCAGCATGTCCAGTTCCTCGCCGTTGGAGTACTCCAAAATGAGTTTGAGCATGGCGACAGCCTTCTTTGTTGACGCGGTATTAGACTTGCGATCATAGTAGTCCATGATCCAGGAGTGCAACGGCGTCGTGCCATTATATTTGAGATTCGTGCGCTGCTGGAACAAATGCTTGCGTAGATCAGAATCCAAGAGGTTGAGCATGGCTCTGGTGCGGCAGACAGGGCTGTCGGGCTTAATTATGGCATGAACAATGTTTTCGCCCCTGTCATTTCTCGTCGACTGGTCCGCACCAGCTGCGATCAGGATTTTGGCAAACTCGACTCGTCCAAGTTGGCAGGCAACCATTAGTGGAGTGTAGCCGCCTGCAGCTTTCTTTTCCAGTGAGCTTGGACAAGTCTCGACCAGATACTCGACAAGCTCGTTTGACTCTGAGCCTGGATTCGCCATGACGGCACAGTGTAGCACAAGTTCGTCTTGAAAGAGAGTTGTCAATAACAGAACAGGTCCATGATACTAGTTCGCGTTGCAAGGACTTACTATCTGCACCAAGCCATTTCGAGATTGCTCTGTTGAACCCGCCAGGTGCTTCCATGAGGTGCTTCAGTCGCGAATCCTCTCGTGCTTGCTTCGTCTTTGCAAATTCGTTATAAAGGCGATGTGGAACGTCACTCAAGAAGAATTCAACGCTTTCAAGCCGCCCGCCCATGGCAGCGTGAAGGAGCGGCGGTGTCTGAACGCCAGAGGTTCGAACCACCATGTTGCGTCCAGCGGTTGCCCAATCATTTCTGCAATTTCAATATCAGTCCCCATCTTTTCAATTGTGTGTGTAATACCATCATACCTTTTCTTGCCATATACAGTCAAACCTTGGTAGTACCGGGGTTTCTGCTTCACTTGGACGCCACTCTTCTTGACAAGGTTGTCTAATGGCACTCCGGCACCTGTCTTCTTGATGATCTGGCGAAGAGCCTGAGTATTTCCAGACTTGACAGCCAAGATGAAATCGTTGTCTTTGAAGGTAAAGGTTGACTTTCTCCTCTCGTCGCCTGCCTTTGGAGCTTCGGAAAAGTGCTGCGCCATATCCAACAAAACCTTTAGACCAGTCATGTCATCATTTCTGATAGCATGTGCAAATAAAGTATCGTCAGCCTCTCCTTGCTTAAACACGCCGTTTTCAAGCGTAAACACCCGGCACCCGGCCATGAGCCGCTCGACAGGCTTAGTGTGCGACTTGACCTGCATGGAAACTTCGCCAATATTATCGATTGTGTAATTCTTGTCCACCTTTTCCGAGACTATCCGAACATGGTTCTCCGAATCACCATCATCGGAGTAGTCCTCTCTATCATCGCTGTATTCGTCATCTTGGTCGCTATCATTTTCGCCTTCGATCTTGTACCTGACTTCATCTTCTTCCTGCGGGGTCCACTGGGCCTGAATTATTTCGAGAATCGCCTTCGCAGTAGCGTAATGACCTCTTAGAAAGGCAAAAGAGAATGGCGAATGGTTGTGGTTATCGCGGATATCAGCCATGAGAGGTGGCTGATCCTGTTCGGGGCCCCAAGGCTGAAGCGTCAGCGATTTAATTTTGCTTATGTCGCCTTGCCAGGCTGCCTCCATTCTGTTGAGGTTAGTATCGAGTATGGCCCATACTAGTGTAAGGTTGGAAACTCACAGGTCAATGTATCCTTGCCGTCTATTATCTGTCATGTTGCGGTCGTCAACGAACCAATGGTCGAATTTGTAGACCGGATACTCTTCTTTCTCGATCGTGCCGTAGTAGCGGTTCTTATTGTTCTCTGTGGCTGTTTCGACGTCGGGATATAATTCAGCGAATGTCTTCGCACCGGCATCAACCAGTGCCTTTTCGATCATGTTCAGCTCGGAAATGGCAGAGTCTATCGCGTCTTGCTTTTCCTCGGCGCCGCCCTTGGCATCAGCTCTTTTGCGTTGCTCCTCGTAATGTTTGAGACTTGCTTCGAAGTCCTTTCTCTTTTTGTCAATATCATATGACACAAGCGTATGAAGATAAGAGCCCGGCGCAAGTTTGGCCAAGTACTCGTCCATTCCGGGAAGCAACTGCGGTTTGTTTAGAGATGAGCCACTCTCTTCGGACTCACTCAACTTTTCAATGATGTAACGAACAACATCAAGAACTGATTCCCCCTTGTTATAGGATCTCATGTAGTTATTATGCAGCAGTTGCTCCGACTTGGGCGTCAGGCAATTGACATTCGCACCATCTTCGATCAGTCGAAGGGCGACGTCGGCGCTCGCTGTTCTGACTGCACAAAGCAAAGGCTGCTCGACACTGTTCTTGAAGGACTTTTTGTTTTCTTCCAAGTTGTTCGAGGAAAAGCTCGGTTTGTTAGTAACATGAGACGCCTTTACCCAGGTATCGAAATCAATCTCCGGCCTTGCGCCGATGTCAAGAAGTTTTATTGCCATGACGCTGTCACCATTATCAATCGCGACTTGGAGCGGCGCCTCCACGTTCATAGACCAAGAATATCCCGATATCAAGAGATGGTTAACTGCAGCTTTTGCAGCAGCTTTGTCGTTGGTCAAAAGTAGGTCGACCATATCAGACTGTCCGCTCTTCAGATAACGATGGAAGGCGGTGCATCCGTTGCCTTCAGCTTGAGAGCACATGGCGCCAAGCCTCAACAATAACTCTGCCATAGACTTTGCCTTTTCAGGTGGCAGAGACAAAGCGAGTACGAGAGTCAGAATCGCTGCATTTTCGTATTTCAAAAATTTGACGGGAAGAATGGCATCAGCGCCGTACTAAGAAGAGGTTAAAGATTTGTTGAAAAAAAGTCGATGGTAGGTGGGAACTCACATCGCAAAGAAGCTCTACAATATTTTCGTGGCCTTCCGCGATGGCCAAATGCAGAGGAGAGCATGGGATATCCCAGGCTAAAAGATCAATCTGGTAGTAGTCTGGCTCGTCCTCAGACTCTTCCGGAAGATGATCTTCGTCACCTTTGACACCATCTTTGACCTTGACAAAGGAGCCGGTAACTACAGAGACTACGTCTGCCGTCGTCTCTGTAGCCTCGACGAGCTCTCCATCCGAGTCTTCGTCTTCGCTTCTGGATTCCTCGACACTAGTGGCTGAGTCCTTGGGTTTTGCTTTTGTAACGGCCTCGGCCTCGACCTCAATCTGCTGCGATGCGGACTTTTCGGCTTGTCGCTTTCGGTCTTGTTTGTCATTTTCTTCTTCTTCGTTGCTGATACTCTTCTCCATCAGTATCTTGACAATTTCAGCATTACCACGAACCGCGGCCAGGTGAAGAGCTGTCTTCCCGTCCGCTAATCGTGCTGTCAAGCGTGCTCCATGATCAACCAGACATTTGACCATCTCGGGGGTGGATGAGGTGACAGCCAGCTGGAGAGGCGATCTGCCCGTGTAGTCCCTCTGATTCGGGTCCGCATCTTCCTGAGACAACCAATTTATCACATCTTCCAGATCGCCATCGACAATGGACTGGCATAGCCGCGCAGTATTGCCGACATACGCCATGTCCGTCCAATCCTGCTCTGTCAAAGGATTGAAGGAGCCAATTTGCTGGCGACCGGGATCATCAATCAAGAACGAGACCTTGCCGGAAATGTAGATTTCTGCTTCTTTTCCAGCGATTTCGATTTCCTCTTGTGTCACAGGAACTGGACATGTGCCGCAGCAATCTTCAATCACGTCCTCAACCCTACCAAAGAATGCGGGGTGACGATGCAAGTAAACCTTGCGATCCTTGGGTTGGTTCCACTCTGCGTTCAATAGCAAATCTCTTGTGTAGCAAAGCTTCTCAATACGCTTGGCGTGAAACTTTTCTCCATAGGGTATTGTGAAGGTGTGATAGTTGCTGACGTCTTCCTCGGAGAGCCAATCAGCAATTTCGTCTTCGTGGTTGCCCTTGATGTTTCCAAACAAATGGAAATTCTGACGGTGGATTTGTGGCCGGCCTCTTTCTTGGCGTCTCTTGTTTCGGTAAGTCTCTCTTGCCGAGCTGGTCGGTAGCCGCTCAAGAACCAGAAGACGGGCCAGACCAAGGGTTCGCTGGAAGCTTCTTTCAAAAATAGTTGGGTCAACTCGCTTGCGGTCCAGATCAGACCAATAGACCTCGAAGTTTCGATGAGAGTACTTAGATAGGCGATTCTCGTAGGAGGGACTACGGCGGCTGAGATCGACGTGGTTGATCTGTGTGATGAAGCTTCCAAGCGCACGGGGAGTCACATAGACTTGCTTGCCATCATAAGCTCCTCCTGCTGCGTCAATGTCGAAGCCAGTCAGAATCTCGCTGATCGACTTGTAGACACGGAGGACAATCTTGAAGATGTTAGTCAATGCGAATTTTGGTTAAGCTCCGGTCTTCGGACGAACCTGGACGTGTCGGACGGGGTACTGGCTTGCAATCGTAATGGCATACTTTGTGCGCACCACTGTAACTTCGCTGAGGATGGCATCACGAACAGCTTGCTCAATCTTCTTTATTTTTTCAACAGCTTCCTCGTGAGTGAGCCCATAGAGGAACAGATCAACGTCGGAGGCGGGGCAGAACTTTTCGTGGTAGTATTCGCGGAGCTTGCGCTTGTTCACATTGAAAGCTTCGGGGACGGGCAAGAGACAATTGATGACAGAAGAGCCAGCAGCGACAACATTGTTCCAGTCGAGCTCCGAAAGCGAAGACTCGGAGAAGAGATTGAAGTTCTTTTGAAACTCATCAATGCTACCAACCGTGGCCGGGGAACCGTGCGATCGACGCTGCTCGTCAGGAAGCGCCATGATATACCTGGACTTTTCCTCTTCTGATTCAGAGGCTAGATCACGGGCCCGCGTGGTGATGCGGCTGGTATCATCCGTGAAGAGAGGTAGAACATTGATGTGAGGGTCATTGAGGGCAGGGTTCTGGCGGTCCTGCGCGAACATGCCACGGAGTCCTGCTTCATACTTGCGATAAGGTTCCATGATGTCAATCATGGTCTTGTCCGTATTTTCCGAAATGTAGCGAGCAAGCTGTCCGTGGGGGACAGGTAAATTCGGGAGGGCTTCCATAGCGGACGGTATTGATGGTGGTGGCGGTTGAAAAGAGGAGCAAGAGCTTGTTAGAGACAATCCAGGAGAGACTGGCAATGAACTGCGACGATGCCAATTGCGCAGAGAGCTGGCTGATTGAAGATATGACCAGCTGAAAGCGCCTGTGTTAATGAAGCTTGAAAGTCCAACACGCAAGCCGAAGGGGGAAAGACTCTTAATAAGCAACATTGGCGGTCTGTTCCAAGGCAGATTCCAAGACGACGATGGCGTTGTAGATGGAGAACAGGCGAGAGCGCGTCCATTCCGTAGTGTCGAGGCATTCTCAGCCAACGGCTGGGCAATCTCCACAAGCTGGAGCTGAAAAGGACGCCATCGCAGCCTGCTACCTATCAGACCTTTGACAAGACGCCACGTTAATAAGAGGCCCGTGATGAGCAGTTTGAAGGTGAGCAGTGGAGCTGTTGCCTATTATTATGCATATCGACCACCGTCTTGGGGCGCTTTTCAGCCTATCGGGAGCCGCTGGAGCCTGTTGCCAGTCTGGGGCTGGGCTAGCACCAAAGCGTGATGTTCACGATGGCCGAGGAATCCGGTAGCGGAGAGTCGCAGTTTCGGAAAGAGAATTCACGGTCGGGGCATACCATAGAATTTGGCGCGGTTCATGAAGCTGTGAATGTGGCACGACGTGCGTGTGCAAACGTCAAGTTTTCAGATTGGCAGGCAGCTCAGCTGGTATTAATGGGGCCATCGAGCTGTTGCCTGGTGCTGGTACAGGAACCAACAGCTTCCATCAATTGCACACTAAACAATGCGTCTTAAAAATATGAAAAAAAGTGTTATCAGAAAAGACAAAGAACTATGCATCATCCGACAGGAAAGTCATCATATTAGAGCGATGCGCGCCTGGGAGGCAAAGTAGTGCAAGATCCGAATTACGCGATTCAGAAAGCTTTCAGGATGCGCTGGATTGGGTGTATAAATGACTTGAAGCTTTCCTAATTTTGTTTACTCTATGTACCATGTGTCTAAATACAAACTGTACCGCATATACAATACTGCCACCAAGAACAACTCACATGTGTGATGCGACAAAGGCAGCGGCATGTGTGGCGTCTATGCCGTACGTCAGATGTTGGGGGAAAATCATGTTGCCCTGATCGCAAATGTCGTCGCCGAGATGACAGATACAGAGAGACCTGTTGGCGTCCATATTGGCCACGGGTTTGCCGGACATTGGGTCGCCAAAGGTGACGACGGCGCTAACATTGCGCATTTCGTCACCGAGAGCATCCGCCGCGTAATGGGGAGCAAAGGCGCCCTGGGAGTAGCCGCTGAGCACAATCTTGGTATTCGGGCAGGAAGCGCGAGTCTCGCGGACAATCTGGGCCCTGTTGAGCTGTCAGAAAAACAAAAGGCTCTTATGCTGGGCGGCGCGAGCCTTTGAGTCCAGGGTTTGGAGCTTTTTGTCAACTTACATGGCCAGGCCAGCGGCGTTGTGGGCGTTGAGGTAGCCGTCTACGCTGGCTGGATAGGCGACGCCTTGGACGCCCAGACTCTTGTCCCCAATGGCCTTGCGGACTGCGTCAATAAAGGGCGGCGCGACGAGGATACCGCTGTTGCCGGGATCACAGGTGCCACGGGCAAAGACAATGAGGACGTCCTTGCAGCCGCTGTTGTTGAAGTCGGACGGTATGCCAAAGATGGTGCCGAGCAGGAGCTCGCTCGTTTTGATAAAGGAACAGGCGGCATTCACAGTCATTTCCCCTGGAAACCTGTTTAGTATCCAGCCGACAATCTTGTTTGCATCCGCGCCGCGCTGCTCCAGATCCGAGTATCTGTAGTCAAGGGAAGTGGGCACGGCAAGGGCCGATGTGCCAAACAGAGCAGTCAGGAACAGGTTGAGAGGTTGCATGTTGCAGGCGCAAGTAAAGTACTTGTTGTAGAGATGGAAGAATTGGAGGTATAAAGTTCACTTTCTGCTCCAGGAAAGAACTGGCGAATGTTGTTGTTGCTCGACTGCAAGAGATGATTGATGCCTTTGATCTGCCTCGACAGCGGCCACACCACTCTTTATATAGCAGAAGACAAAAAGACAGAGAGAAAAAAGTTCAAATATTCTCTACACATCTCGCATACTACCAGTGGGGTTTCAGCTGCTTCCGGTGCTTGGCAGCTTACCACACTGCTGCGAGTCTGTCAACGAGCGTGTTATCACCTATCATTTTGCACTTCACCACGGGGCGACGACTGCGCGATCCTCCCCCAGCTTTCCCCACCCCAACTTGACAGGCCGCATCAATGAGAGTAGTGGCCTCTATTGTTCCGCGGGTGGTGCTGCATAGCTTCGCTCTGGGCTGGGTTGTGGTACGTCGTGTGATCTCTAGTTCAAGCAGCCAAGCCATCATCGCAAGTCTATGGTGCAAAAGGTTACGGAAGCGCAGGCCAGTCATAGCTTCAAAACTGCACTAATACTTTCTCGGAACCTCCGTTAAAACTACAGCATCCCTGCTAATCGATAGCATCCACTTCAGCTGGCTTCGGCCGCTGTGGTCACATTGCGTTGTGCAATTTGGCATGTGCATCTCGGGCTTCGGCCACGGCACCGCCATGGTGTTAGTATGAATACGACTAGGGTTGCACATTGCCTCGATTGCTACACAGAGGCGCTCCCCGCAAAGCAAAATAAAACTAAACGACATAAAAAAAAAATAAAAATAAAAAAAAAACAGTTCCCCGAAAATCCGGACCCGTCATGCTATTTCCTTCTCGTTGCGTCGACCCATCTCGGCACTTGCACCGTTGCACCGACCTTTACGGGCCTTTACCCCAGCCAGGAACATGCTCCGCCCCCACAACTCTACTATTGTCGATCAATCCAATAACTATGGGGTGCCTAGTAGTAGGGATTCGGGGTTCAAGGTTCTTACTACGGACAACAGATGATCAATAACCGGACAAAGGCTAGGGCTGATGGTAAAGTGGTGCTGACACACACCCTGGGCCTTTTCTGCAGTCTCGCTTCTGCGAGGCTAATAAATGGCCATCTTTGGCAACTCGTGCTGTAACAAGTAGATTTCGTTGTGACACACATTATCCTGGCAATATTCGCTAGGTTTGTCCTCGTAGCGCATAGTGATGGTCCCGAATCAACTGAAAAGCCCGCGATGTGACACGAAGCTTTTTGGCCAATGTCAAAATGCTAAAATTTGTCTGCGCTTTTTTTTCGGATTGATTTGTCGGTAAATTAACACACTTTTGTCACTAATGAGACCCAGCATGGGGAAATCTAGCCGAGGTAAGAGCTTACTTGCGGTCTGCTGCTCGGCCGAGAGCCCGAGAGCTCAATACCGAGAGCTAGGACAAGAACGACTCTCACTTCTGAACTATCAACCCCACAGCAGCTTCTAAGAGCTGCTTACAGCATCGAATTTGTCTTGCTATACAGGGCTAGCCAATTCTGCTATTAATCGCTGGTTGACGTACTGCATAGTCTGCATGCAACGAGACGCAAAAAAAGAAAAGAAAAAAAAAAGAGCAAAAGAGGAAAAAACACCCACCAAGTGACATGACGCACACTGCACCGATAGGGCTCTGTTGCCCCAATTATGTGGCTATTTGCTGCATATATATATCCATTTCTCAGCCGCTCAGGGTCCCTCAGGCGAACGCGTCGCCGGAAATAGGGTACGTGTTGGCGGAAAAGCGGCAGTACGGCACGATGCTAATTCAAAAAAACGGTCTCGATTGACACGCACTTGACTGTTGTCAATAATTTTCCATCGGACTGGCCGTGTTTGCCGGCAAAGCATTTCTCAAGCATAGTAATCGTGCGTTGCTTTCAGCTCTTCTCGAGGCGAACGACATATGCAGGGCTGACATCTAGTGGCGTTATCTACCTCTTCCGACGTTTGCTCCCGCAAAAGTCTGCATGAGCTGAACGGCTGTAGACTTTGGTTTTGCACGTGAAACATTCAAACGACATTTGATTAATTTTATATATCAATTTAGGTGCATATTTGTGACACTGGGCTCGGTGAATCCGCGCCTACGTGGAAATCTCGCACAATTGATTGCAAATGTCGGTTTCAATCAATCAAGAACATTACAAGTAGAACTGTCTATGGTAGGAGGAGTACCACAGAAAGCTGCTGCGGCGCCTCATGCCGATATTTTTGCATTGTGGCTCACAAAAGTTCTGGTCTGCTGGCGTTACTTTTTTGCCTTTATCTGGGACTAAAACAATGTCTGAGGCCTATTGGCTCTGAATGTGAAGGTGTCCCGGCCAATTGCGGGCACTTTTGGAAATCCAGAACGGTCTGCTACCACAAGAGCATATTGTTCAGTTGTATTAGAATTTGAAGCTCTTTTGAATAGTTATGCAAAAGTAATAAACGCGCCTTTTCTATGCCAAATATCTAAAACGCCCTGCCACTATTATTACGATGCCAACGCTGAAAAAAAAAAAAACCAGTGTAAAGGAAAAACGCCGTTTATATGAAATATGCAGGGTATGGATGTCGTAAATGCCTAAAACGGCGCGAAACACTTCGTATCAGATCAAACAATTGAATTGTTCTTCTGCTCTTTCTCCGCATTTGTGAAGATGAACATGATTGTGACGACCAGTTTCCCAGCGCCGGAGACGGCAATGGCCGTCGCAGATCCCACCTCTCTGTAGATCAGAGCACCAATCAGACAGCCGACGATCAGAGAGATGAGAAAAGCGACCCGACGGTTTCGGGGCCGGTTCTTGACGACAAAGAGATTTTGATCAATGATCAAGTCGACCCATGCGGCTGTCGCCATGGCGGTGCTGATTTCCGTCATGGCGAGACTGCGAGACTGAACGACTTGGCTGCCGGAAGCGCCCGCCAGCAATCCAATGACGGCGAGAGCGGACCAGCCGCGGTCGTTGACGCCAAACTTGTATTGCACTGCCGCCGCAGCAAAGACGAGGGTAGTTTGGAGCAGGTTGCAGAGAATAAGCCACCATCGCTTGCGAGGACCGACCATGTGGCCGAGCTGTCCAGTAAGCCAGCCAGCGCCAAGGAAGAGACCCAGAGCCATGCCAATATTGGGAGTAATAAACATGTCGCCATTGGCCTGGGGAAAGACAATTGCCAGGCTAAGTAGCACTGTGTTGCCAGTCTGATTGGAAGCGAAGCAGTGATAGTCGGGGAAAGAAGTAGCATCTGTGTCAAGAGGTCAGTCGGTGGTGGGGGGCCTCGCAGGCATGCGCAGTATAGGCAACATCACATACCTTGAATACCAGTGCAAAAGGTGAGTATTAGCAGCTGAAGCTCGGCAAACAGAGTTGGGCGGATATCACTAGTGAAGTGGGCGACGAGAGCATTTTTTGGAGGACTCGGGATCGTCTTGAGGTGATTCGGCTGGTGCTCGTCATCGGATGAATGTCCAGAGGCGGTTGGATCATACTCCGTAACAGTTTCTGGTTTGGTCATTGTGATGGGGGGGGGGGGGGGGGTCAAAGCGATTTAAGTGATTGGGTTCAAATCACGATGCAATTGAGTCTTGGTAAAGAGAAACGAGCTTCACGTTATTAGTATGGACAATTGACAGACGATGGAAGGACTACGCTAGGATTGGAGGAGGCATCTTTTATTTATCGAGATGGGATCGAGCGGCGCAAACCGACAGCCGTCTGCATACAAAAAAAAAATGTTAGGCAGCACCAGCCCGGGTTCCACACGGAAACAAGCATTCTGTCGATGAGAGAGGCCAGGGGTGACATGGAGAATACTGGGAAGCGAATGCCGCCGCTTTAGATGGTTTCTTCCATCCAACAGGCGTGGAAATATACTGTCAGCCTGAAAAGTCTGGCACTACTGTACTAAAAGCGGCAATCTGTTTTCGCTTGCTTTACTAAGGCTATATCAGGTATTTCCCGATTCGACTAACCGTCTTCCGACCGGCAGCCGGAGCCGCGCCAAAAGTCTGGCAGCCCTATTTAGACTGCTGTCCACCGATGCCGCCGACAGCCGCTCTCCACTCAGAAACTGTACCAGCATCTTTCAAGTGCATCATCATGGCTTGTCGTGTGAATCAAATAGTCATTTGCGGTGTAATCCCGAGAGACATTTTTTTTTTACGTCGTATCACATGTATCACCAATTGCTTCCATGCCACTGATCAAAGGGCGTTGTGCAAGGCTGGGCCGTTGCCATCTTGCCGCAGTCTGACAGTGCGCATTTAGGCAGACTGAAGTGGTTTGGGTAACAGGAACATACTTGGCGGTCTGAAATAATCAATTGCACAACCTGAAATCTCGTGTTTGATCGCTCTACCTTCTGTTCCTGCATGGCAATGGTTCTAGCTCGCCGCCCGCCGTACAAGTCGTTGCCAACCGCAACGTTTTCTCAGCCACAACATCTGCAGTTGGTTGGCCAGCGCAGAACCCTGGATTACAGTTGTGAAAATCCGATAAAACACAGTCAATTGGTCTCAGCCATTTCTCCGAAACACTGTAATTTCCAGGTAACGATTTTTATTTTCACTTATAATTTCGCTCACAAATCTATCATCACGTGTTTTCGCATCTCGCTGACTAACGAACGCGTCGCGACACGGACCCCGCTAGCGCAGCAGGCACGATGAACTTCACGGTTGTGTCACAATACATAAAGCCATTATACTGATACTCAATTGTCAATGTTGCATGGGAACCGACTATATGCCTCGTCTATGCCGGATTCATGACGCGCAACAACCTTGCCGATCATCTGACCTGGCTGCTCAACAACATCTCCCTTTCGATACCCCAACATTACGACCTTCCTACGCCCACTGGACAGTACCTGAGTGCCTCAGACATTTCAGACTCAATCCCGCCACCGAGCACCAACTTGCGGGTCTCAAGGCGTCAGGAGAACCAGCAAGCATCTCAAAAGCCCCAATTATCGCCAAGTCTCGCAGTGAATGGCCTCCACGAGAGGACCAGCCAGGAACCATCACTTCGCGACTTGGCCCGGCTGTCCCAGGACAACATGGGCCGCTTGACTTCGACAACAAAGTCCCAGAAACCATCACTCGTGTTTCAGCGATCCGAAATAACGACCCCGAAATCTTCCGCTTCAACGATTCACGATGTCACGTCGAGCTCGAGCCGGGGAGAGCTGCCCTCGAACCCGCGAGAAGACCACAGCAAGTGTTCCTCTAGCAAGCCGAAAGCCGCATATCCGCAGCCAGCTTCGAGCATCGGACTGGACCTTACATATCTCGATGCTGATGACCTCGAATGTATGGATTTGACGACGGACACAATACATACCGTCGAATCACTGGAGTTTGTCAAGGAGGTCCCGGTGCAATCGTCTGGTGACAAGAGCACTTCGTCATCGCAACCAAGAAGTGGCAAGAAGAGAAAAAGCAGTGATATCACTAGTTTTGAAGCGGATTTTGAGGACCAATTCTCAGACGTATATAAAATGCTCGGCACCGAGCCTCCAATGTCGACACCAGCCAAAAAGGCTTCCTCGCGAAAGAACGGCTCAAGCAGCATCAAGCGCCACCAGAAACGAGATAGAGATGCAACGACACCTCCGGGACGAAAAGCGAGGCTTGAATCCATTAGCAGTGTTCCCGACGACTTTTCATCCCCAAGCCGAGCTGTAGCTGCGAAACGGTCCCAGCATGAGCTTTCTCAACCTCCTAATGAAACATTTCAATCTTCACAGCTGCGGAACAGCACACAGAAGAACGGATACACGAGTAATGCAGCAGCATCCCTGGCCCTTGTTCCACCTGCCGACAGCACGGCTCTACCCCATACAACAGTTGAACACTTCATTCCAGACTCAGATGATGAGTTCGTGACGCCACCGTCCTCCAAACTCGCAATTACCTCCCAGGAGAGCCGACAAACACGAGTACTTCAAGCTCAAGCTAGTCAAACAATAGCAGGATTGCCACAGCCACAACTCGAAACAACTGGCTCGTTTGATACATCCACGGACGATGTCATCATGCTGCCTCCCCAGAACGATGCACACTCTAGCCAGGCTCCACGTATTTTGTCCTACTTGTCGCAAAATCCCAAAATTCTGGACAAGAAGTTGCTGCAGCTCGATATCCTTATTCAGCAAAACGCACGCGAATTTAGACAGGCGATAGATGCGCGATGTACAAAGGAACAGCGTGACGCTATCAAATCAGAAAAGGAACGATTGCTGCAGCAAAAGAAGTCTCTCGATACCCTTGCTATATCGTTTCACTCGTATATTGAACTGTGCGAGCAACGCGAAGCTCTCGCCGCCCAAGTCGCCAAAGCATATGACGAAGGAATCGAGACCGAATTAGACGAGGCCAAACTCGATGAAATCACAGACACAGTGGAGCAAAAGGAAAAAGAGCTGATGCAAGAGCTCACCAGTGCTGGCGTTGAAGAAGCAGATTGTCTCAACGCGCCAGCAGCCGGGCAAGGCACTTCTCAATCAGACAAGATTGTGTTCGGAACTCAAAATGCAGTGGGGGTGTCAGTCAACATGTCACAGCCCAGTTTGGACCCTCAACCTGAAATGATGCATGGAACGCAGGTTGTTCACCAAACACAGTTAGGAGAGATTTCAAGTTCCAATTTCTTGCATCATTATCCTAGTAATGGTAGCAACTTTACGGCTGGCCCAGGCGTAAAGCAAAGAGCTGATGCACCATTCCCTAGGGCTCCTGCGAGTCAAAAACTGCAGCCTACTACTAACACACGACCGCCACCGATAGTAGGAGCTGATACATTCGAGGACGAGCTGATGTCTGAGTTTGATGATGGCGATATGCTTCCGCCTCCCCGATCTGCCAAGAAAGGCTCGAGAAGTGTGGCCCACAGCATACCACAGCGAGAGAGAGATGAATTTAGCGAATTTAGCGACGATGCAGATATGCTAGCGTTTGCACAAGACTACGAAAGCCAGCAATCTGGCAAAGAGCAGTCTCCGAGGAGCCGCAGGGTCTTCTCCGAAACGTCTGGAAATGCTGCCCCCGTGCCCAAACCCTGCTCTGCATCTCGAAAACCTACAGTCTCTTCACAGCCACAGCTGGCCATCCCACCACACTTGATGAAGTTTCCCTGGTCTCCAGAAGTGCAAAGAATGCTGAAAGATCGTTTTCGCATGAAAGGGTTCAGACAGAATCAGCTGGAAGCTATCAATGCAACCCTGTCGGGCCAGGACGCATTTGTTCTCATGCCTACTGGCGGTGGCAAATCACTCTGCTACCAGCTTCCTGCGGTAGTTAGGACGGGCAAAACTCGCGGTGTCACGATCGTCGTTTCCCCGCTTCTCAGTCTGATGCAAGATCAGGTCGACCACATGAAAGCACTTGGTATCCAAGCTGTTGCGTTCAACGGAGAGTGCTCTACAGAGTACAAACGGCAAGTCATGAGCACTTTCGGGGAACGCAGTCCAGAGCACTTCATTGAGCTGCTGTACATCACGCCAGAAATGATCAGCAAAAACATGGCTTTCAACAATGCGCTCCAACGCCTGTATCAAAACGGCAAGTTTGCCAGGCTCGTGATTGACGAAGCACATTGCGTTAGCCAATGGGGTCACGATTTTCGCCCGGACTATAAAAATTTGGGCCAGGCACGCAGGAAATTCCCCAACGTGCCTGTCATGGCATTGACGGCCACGGCCACGCAAAACGTCATCTTAGACATCAGGCATAATCTCGGTATGAATACCTGTAAGATTTTTTCGCAAAGCTTCAACAGACCAAATCTCTATTATGAAGTCCGATCCAAGGGCTCGCCCGTCAGCGCGGTTGAAACCATTGCCGAGCTAATTCACTCGAAATACGCTGGCTTGACCGGCATTGTCTATGCACTATCCCGTGCCGGAACAGAAAAGCTCGCCGAGAAGCTCAGAAAGCAGCGTATCTCTGCCCAGCACTACCATGCTGGTATGACAGCCCCCGATAAGGTCAGTGTGCAGACCCGGTGGCAACAGGGCGCTGTCAAAGTGGTCGTTGCTACTATTGCTTTTGGAATGGGTATTGACAAGCCCGATGTGCGATTTGTCATTCACCATGGACTGCCAAAAAGCTTGGAAGGATATTACCAGGAGACTGGCCGTGCTGGAAGGGACGGCAAACCATCAGATTGCATTCTTCTCTATGCTCGAAGAGACATAGCGGTTCTCAGGAAGATGATCACGGATGGTGAAGGCAACGCAGAGCAAAAAGAGAGGCAGATGCAGATGCTCAACCAAGTCGCCGCATTCTGTGACAATGAGTGGGACTGTCGCCGAACCGAAGTCTTGCGTTACTTTGGAGAAGAGTTCTCTGCAGCGCAATGTCGAAAGAACTGTGACAACTGCCAATCAGGTAAAGTGTTTGAGCAAAAAGATCTTTCAGATTGCGCTCGATCCGCCATTCAAGTCGTTCAGCTTCAAAACAAGTTGACCGCCCCTCAGTGCGCGGACATTCTACTAGGCAGAAAGTATCCTTCACACGAAGAAGCTCTTTCTGGCGAATACCATGGTGACTGTCGGGGACTTATGAAGCACCAGATCGTCCGTGTTATCGACAGACTCTTGGCGGCGAAGGCTTTCGTCGAAGATAACCAAATTGGCAACTATGGTGCGGCTATCCAGTATCTGGCACTTGGGCCCGAAGCCAACATGTTCCTGAGTGGCCAACGAAAGTTGATGTTGACGGTGCAGGTGGATCAAGCTCCCGAAGCAGGGGCTAGAAAAAAGGCACCATCCAAAAAGACCAAGCAAAAAGGTCAAGAAACGCTCAACTTGCAATCAACGTATGTGTCTTCGCCAGTTGGTAAGCGCCGCGCCCGTGCCCGGCTGCCTGATAGCGATGACGAGGAGTATCCAACGACTTCGCACGGATATGCCAACGATGGTTTCGTCATCTCGGATGAGGATGAGGAGGAAGATGATGAGAATGAGGGTGATGCATTTGCCGAATTGCCCAGCCATCGTCCAGCCAGACCGATCAGTATGCAGAACCAAAAGCAGCCCGCTCCCAAGGCAAAGGTCGTGAAGCCATTTGGCCCTCCTATACACTCCAAGAAGCGCCTGGAAGATCTCTCTGAGCTGCACCAGGACATCGTTGCTGGCTTTGTGCAAGGAGCACGCAAAATCGAGGAACACATCCGCAACAAGAAGGAGCTTCGGCGACCTCTTTTCAGCGAGAAGCACTTTCAAGAAATGGCCATCAACTGGACGACGAGTATTGAGCGCATGGGCCGTATTCCTGGAATCGACGGCGACAAGGTTCGAGAACATGGCCCGAAGCTGCTTCCGCTTCTACGCAAACATCATGAGATGTATGTCGAAGTGACGGGCGATGGGAACCAGAGTCGGGAGGATATTGTCGACCTCATTAGCTCGGATATCGAGTTCGAGGATGAGGATGCAGAGGCCAGCGCCGGTGAAACGTCACACTTTTTTGCTCCGACGTCGCGGGCAAGGCCCGAAGTTTCCGCTTTTCATGCCCGCCTCGAAGAAGCAAATCAAATTGCTGACCCTATGCCACGGAGCCAAACCACGTCCAAGCCGTACGGGCGAGGTGGTGGTGGTAATGCCCGCGGCAAGTCTGTCAAGCGCAAGGGATTTGGCACGAAGAAGCGCAATAGCGGTTATAATCGCAAAGCTAGCGGCGGCTCTTCGAACGCTGCCGGTTCTGGCTTTGGAGGGGGAGGTGCGTCGCGACCATCGGGGTCTAAGAGGGATGGTAAGATCGTAAAGAAGCCCGGTGGAGGCATCGGTCTGATGCCGCTATGAAACGAGGCAGGACAATGTGAAGAGGCTTTTACGTGGGTCTTTTGCGTGCGGCGGCAGGGGATTCATCATGATGCATGGTATATTGGAGTTTTTCTTTGCTTTGGCGGCTCACTGTCTCGATGCTTCGGCTCGAAACCATTATTACACAATTAGTACGTTGCATCTAAGAAGAAAGAAGTCATCACAGAAACCTCTTTTGTCGAGGTAAGGAATCACATGCCATGTAGAAAATTCGATTCAAAATCTTGATCAAAATCTTGATCCGTAGCTTACAACCGTAAATGCACACAAGAACAGCAATAGGGAGACATGTGTTGATACAGAGAAGCTTGCATCGCTCATGAAGCACACTTTTGGCGAAACGAAAAACAATGACAGCAAGGAAAAAAAAAAAGAAGTAAACGAGATGCGAAAAGAGGCAAAAAAAGGTGTCTGATTAGATTAAACGAGAGCAATGACCAGGGAGGAAAAAACAGGTGCCATTGAGGCAAGAAGAGGTGAAAAAAAAAGCGAATTCCGTTGAAAACTCCGCCGCTAGGATATCATTGCCAGTTGTGTGAGCGCATGTGTATCTATAATGAAAACAAGAAAAATCCCAAGACAAGAAGGACAAAGAAAGGCCCCCAAGAGCAAGCTGAACCTTTCTTTTTGTTTTGATGAGGAAAGAAAAACCAACCCTGCTTGCTACAAACGATGCAAGAAAACGCAAATAGCCGGCACCAAAAAGGTACATATAGTTGATGGACAAGGCGTAAAGAGAAACCATCCTCCAAGTTCATCTCTACTTTTCTCTCAGCCAGACATTGTTAGTCGAGTCGAATTGTAGTCTTCTTTTTGTCTCTCGTTAAAATCTCCAGCGAGGCTTGGAGTCTACCGTATCCTTTCTGCGAGACAGCATGGGGCTGGATCGACCTGGCATTCTAGGCAAGAGGCCTTCGCGGTGCAAGGCCAGTGAGCTCGCCGGCCGGCTGCGGTCTTCTTCGGCGGCGTGACCAGCACGTGGGGGCTGAAGAGAAGTGCGGCGGTTGCCCATGGCCGTCATGGACGACTTCTTGGCGAGCGACTGCTGGGCATAAGGACCCGGCGACGCGAGACGCTCTCGGAGCCCCAGCCGCGAATGGCTAGTCCTAGAAGGCGATTGTTCCACCTGGGGCGATTCCGAGGTGGCGCGGTGAAACATGCCGCGCATGGTAGGCAGTTTTGAGCCGGTGCTCGTGGGTGATGCTGCCGAATATGAGTGCCGATTAGGGGTCGCGAGCGCGGTCGGTGTAGCATGGTGTGACTGCGAATGTGGGATCTGGCCGTACCTGTGGCCAACATCCAAGTCATGTGTTTTTGTTGATGTGTTCCAACGTGGGCGATTATCTAGATTATGAGCGGGCCGAGGAATTGTGCTGCCTCGGACAGGCGTGCCTGCAGAAGAGCTTGGAATGGTGGACAGTCTTGCTGCCTGTCGCCTTGAGAATGCCGAGGCCGGCTCTGGGAGCGACGAGGACCTGCGGTTACATGCTGCGAGATGGTTTGGTGAGCGAGTTGTGGGTTTGCCGGCTACCGGAGTATGCGGGTCGAAGCCTAGGCTAGTCATAATGACAGACGAGGGCGGGGAGCTCCCAGGCGTTTCATGGCCGCTGCCAACAGTCGATCGATCGTTGGACAAGAGGCTGGAGACAGAGTCGCGTAGCTGCTTGCTCCTGTTGTCGGCTACAATCGCCTCCACGACACCATCCGTTTCCGTCATGTTTCGTTTTAGTCTTGACCAGCGAGTCTGCAAATCGTGATGCAGACGCAAGATTTCACCATTGACTGTCAGGCGGTCTTTGACGCCGCGATCGATGATGGAGAGCACACGCTCAATGGCGGGGCCATAGTGCACCTTCTTGGCTTCGTAACTCTCTATCTTCTTGGTCATGACTGGGGGGTTGACGAGGTGCAGCCTCGCGTCAACGCCTTCACGAAGCTTGATGAGAGACCGCTCGACGGATTGGTGCATCTTTTGCGCCTGACGACCGGCACCACGAAAGACGATGACCCATCTGTCCTCGCCGAGTTCCTTGCGCAGCGACTCGGCGTCCTTTTCTAGCTTTCGATAGCTGTTGTTGAGGCCAGTTTGTCTCATGTTGAGCTCGTCATAGGCAGTAGGAAAAATAGGTTTCGCTTTTGTTTGAAAGTCGGATAGACGCATGGGTAAAAAGTCGAGCGAGGCTCGCAAAGGCTGCATGCGTGCAAACAAAGCGAGTAAGCGAGAGTCATCTTGGGATAAGCCGGGACTGACGACATTGGCAGTGCTCGGAGAGCTGGGGCTCAGAAGGGCTGTAGAGATGGGCAAGCGACCGGGCGATGTCGCGTATGGTACTGTGGTCGGACCATCTTCGACAATGGTTTCTAGGTCTCCAATATCAATGTTGTCACCGCCCGCGCTGGCGGCGATGGTCCTGTGACGGCGCTCCTCCATCTCGAAGACCAGACGGCTCAGCTCGTCCATTTCACTTTGAATATCCCCCAGCACATTGTTCCAGAGTTCCTCCCATTCCATGGCAATCTCGACCTGGCCGCGGACATTGTGAAGGGTGGACTTGATCTTGGACCACTCATCTAGAATAATTTCCATTTGAGATACAGCTTGGTGGGTATCTTGCTTGGGGACTTGAGATGAATCATCGCGTTGCTGAAGCTCCTCAATCGCCGAGACATACGCGTTGATGAGGTCCTCGAACCGAACAATGGCGCTCTCAACATCACTAAGGCCTTCGCGGCCGCCGGCCGCCGCCCACTCGACATCATCTTCGCTGTCAAGGCCTCCAATGACCTCTTGGGCCTTAGAGATCCAGCTTCTAATCTGGTGGGCGGCATTAATGAGAGCAGTGGTAGCTGCAGCGGCAGTAGGTATGGCAGAGACTTTGCTCGAGAGCGAGCCTGCGTCGGGAAGCTGTAGCGAGGTGAGCTGGGCGAGCTGGTTGGCAAAAGACGCTCGCGAGAGGGTGTATATGGAGCCGGGACGATTGCGAGTGGGTGTAAAATAAGAGCTCAGACCGGCGACATAGTCGGATTGGCCAAGGGTGGCTGGAGGTGTAGTCGGCAGTGGTGGTGAGTTTTTGGGGGGAGGAGGCGGGGGCGTTGCGGGTGTTGCGGGCAGGGTGGGCGAGGGGATCGAAGCTTGTCGTTGGAGATGCTCGCGGCGAGTCTCAAGAGTGACCTTGGTGCCATTACCATTGGTGTGGTCAGGCAAGCGGTACTTTTGGGTGTCCATCTCGAGAGGGTCCGGAGGGTCGAACTCGGGCAGACGCGGGGACTGATCGGGTATGGCCAAAGCAGGTCGCAGGTTGGGTTGGCTGACGGACAACTTGAGCGTAGAAGAGGCGCCGGCGCCTCTCCAGGGGCGACCTCTCCTTGAAATGACGGAAGTGATGGAGCCGGCGAGGTGCTTTTCGTCGAGTTGGCGTAGCTGCTGCTCGTCGAGACGACCGACGAGCTCGATGGGCGGTGGGGGAATGGGAGAAGACCTTTTGACGGCGCCGAAGCCCAAGGCTTTGAGGCGGGCAGCCAGGCCGGGGGCGGGTTTGCGAAAGGAGGGAGCGGCTGAGGAAGCGGTGGAAGGAGTAGCGGAAGGCGGCCTGGAGACGGGAGTCGCTGCGTGAGAGGTGGTTGTGGTCGTTCCAGCAGAAGCAGCGGGAGCGGCAGTTAGTTGACCCACGACGGCGCTGGCGGCGCTAGCAGAGCTGGCAGGACGGACAGCTTCCGCAGGGCTAGCAGAACCGACAGAATCGATAGGTTGCGCAGGACTGGCGGGACGTTCTGGGCGAATGGTGACAGTGGCGGCAGCTGGGACTGGGGTTGGACTTGGGGTTGACGTGTTGTCGCCGTGGAGCGCGTCGTGGCGGGTTTGGCTGCTGGAGCGGCTGCAGGCGGTCGATGTAGGTGGCTGGCTTGGGCTGCTGCTGGTGGAGACGGTGTGCGCTCTGGTAACTGTCGACGCGAATGTGGAGTCGTCGGCGATGGATGAACTGGACCAGCTGGTCGAGAGAGAGGGCGGACAGGGCAGACTGGAGATATCGACGGTGCAGATGTCGGCGAAGCCAAGAGAGCTGTTGCTCAGATCGTGAGCATCGCTGTCATGGTGACCGCGCAGGTCCAGGCGGGTGTAAGGGCGCTGAATGCGAATGTGAGGATGAGGATGAGAATGAGGATGAGGGGGTGACTGGTCCGAGGGGAGCGGCTTGGGAACGGTGTGCACCCTTGGAGGGAGCGTTAGTCGGGGCGTCGCGGTGTTGGGAGAGGCGCTGCGAGGCCCAACAGTCGTCTGCTCTGGGGCAGTCATACCTAGGTATGAGGTAGGTAGGGAGGTTGGCTGCAAATGGTGTAACTAATTTCGCCCTTGTCCTGGGTACCTACTGATAAGTCGGGAGGTAGCGGGCGCGGGGAAGAAGCCGTGAAATGAGTGTGGAGGGGCAGAGGCTTTCTTCTCGCTCTTGAATCCTGGCCCAGAAAACAAGAGCAGATTGTATCAAAGACAGAATTTTCGAGTCGTGGTGTTTTGACGAGGTTGGTAGGCTTTTGCAATGTAAGCTGGGTTGAAGAATTGACTTGTTGCTCAGTGCATGTGAAGTAGCATCCCAACGATCGCGGGTAGGTACCTGACGAGATCAAACTGGTGCTCGACCGGGGGTACCTGCGAGGTACCTAGCTTGCTAGCGTGGCTGAAGATGGGACTACCCGCCGAGCTACCCCTGGAGAGCCCTGTAGACAGTGGACCCTGGAGCTCCCCCGTCTGCTCCTTGAGGTACTTGAGCTGTCCAAGCTGTCCCTTTTGGCTCGCATGCACAATCCCGCCTGCACGTCGATGGAGTCGCTCCAACGCCTGTCTAGCTGCCCGATCTGCAGTTCGTTTTGCTGGACGTTCGTTGTAGAAATGGACTTTCTTGGTTGGGTATTGTATTCGAATTCTTCGTTTCGTAGCTCTCTCTTGTCACGTATATGACTTGGTCGACATAAAATGAATCCCGAGTGCCGTCCTCCTGGACATTAAAACCAGTTTTATCGGCGTTTGTCGACGTTGCGTGGGCAAACGGGCGGGCGAATAGGGGTGGCGTTCTCGGGTCGGATTCGCCGTTTGACGCGGGGAAGAAGAAGAGCAAGGAGGCGATAAGATAGCAAATGAAGGAGAAGAAAAGAGGGAGGAGTGTATATCATGTGGTAATAAAGAACAAGGAAGAAGAGAAATCAAGACTCAATAGGCACGTCGTTGGGAGATAAATCCGAACAGAAAAGAGAAAAAAAGTTAGAATTAAAGCAGAACTAGGGGCAGCTGGCAATATGCAAACGCCGCTCGTTTGTTCCGTCTGTTTGTCCAGTAATATCAGCCACCGTTGCAACCCTCGGATCTGCTGTGGCGCTCCACTGTCAAGATGGCTTGCTAATCCGTAGTTATTACTGGTAATTGAATAAACAGGGAACCGAGTTTGGATTCCTTTTTTTAAACATTCCTTTTTCCCCTTGCCTTGGTGCAGACTCCGACCCTGGACTACGAGTAATCTCTCGGCCCCCATTCTAGCTGCATGTAATTAAAATATTTCGGCGCCTCTCCTCTCACGGGCGCTCCGTTGACCAGCATGTATTTTACAGGCCTGCATAGTTGCAGTCCTCAGGCACACAATCATGTTTCTCATCTCCTCTGCACCAACTACATCACATCACATCGGGCACACTTTATTGCCAGCATCGTGTCCGGCATCACACCGTGCCCAGTATCACACCTCTCGCAGCTCCCGCTCCTGCGTCTGCCCGTGCGCCAACTTGTACGCTTCCGCCACCCTTCGCGTCCAGGAGGTCGGTGGCCTGTCCTACGTCCTGCTCCTCGCAGTCGACTCTCCAGCCATGCTCCGGGTATTATAGGTCGCGGATCTGTCCTCCATCGCGAAAACCATGGCTGGCCGGTTATGCCACGGCGTGTCGGGCTGCCTAGCAGGTCCTCGTGTCGCTTCACCGAAAGATCTCTGGTCAATTTCAACATAGAACAGCCTACAATCCCGCTCGAGTCCTCCACGCATGTGATTCGCCTCCTTTAAAAGCCTTAAACAAACGAGCAGAAAGGAAACAAGAACAAGAGACAGAACTATGCGCGCTTTCCCGCGCCAGTGTCGTAAAGAAACAAACCTCCGTAGATTTTTCGACCCATGACCTCGAGAAAGCACGCCGGTGGGTAGGCCTCGTCGACATTCGCAACAAGCTCTCGACGTCATTGATATCCAGAAACATCCTCGTTATCTGCTTCGACCTAGCGCTCTACATAGATGCTAGGAAGAGCCCAAAGCTGGTTGTGCTTTCGCTGCCTAGATGGGCCACGCAAGCCATGACTGTACCCGGCCGCGAGCACCGCCTCTCTGCCTAAGATGGCATAATCGGAAATGCTGAGCGACCCCGCAAGGATATTCGCCAGATGCATCTGAAGGGTGTGGAACTCTTTCAGGGTCTTTATCAGAAACAAACAGCTCTAATTTCTCGGACGCGTTACTATTTAGGCATCGCCCATAGTCAGGCTTACTCACGCCTTTGAGTCCGCCTCTATGCGTGCACCCAATTTCATATAACCGCCACGTTGAGACTCACTTCGAAGTCAAACGTGCTTCAACAAAGGTTTGCCTTTAAGTTCGTCTCTCAGGCTGCTGGGAAGACGGGAAAGAGATTGAGTGGATAAACCTGCTATGTAATGATCTCACCAAGAATTGTTGGAACTATCGTCACCGGCGTGTCTTGTGCGAAGCTTGGAGTTGAACTGTTGCTCGAGCTCTGAACCATCATCTATTCTAGCTGGAGAAGCAGCTTATAGTTGCCTCAAGTAGCTTCTTTGGTAACACGCTTCATGGATCGGCAGTTTTGCTTCGTCTTCTTGCAGCTGGGTCGGTATATGTGTAGCGCTTAGGTGTGGCCGAGGACTGTGCTGTTGAGTCTTGTCAGCCACAGCTTGATTGTCATATTGAACCAGTCCACATATATCAGTGTGACGTCGAACCCTTGGAAATACCGGTAGGACGTAACAGTCAGACGGTACAGATCTTGGGTCATGCATGGCCTTGAGCTCCTTCCAAGGAGTGATCAGTTCCCAGTCAATGTTTACGCCGTCAAAAGAGCATGTTCTCATGAACTTCAGTGCCTATTGAACAAGGGCGGCGCGATTTGCCGGAGAAGACACTTTTTTTTGGGAAAGGCGCCGCCTGCATCCCATTCGCGGATGCTGATGAAAATCTTCTGCCTCGAAACTTTCTTTCCTCGAGACTGGTCAATATGCAAGTTCGTTCATCTGGGAAATCTGGTAAGTCGCTTCATCAACCAACGCAAAAGTGTGATTGATGTGCGTCCACTTGTTGGCACTGATGACGACAGGATTCTAGACGTTGCAATTTCTGTTTCGAGTCTTGGTCTCGAAACATCCGATGTGACGCCTTTCCGCAGTCCCTAGACCTGAGCCATAGCTGGGATTCTTCGTCCCAACTAGCATTCTTTGCCCTCTCAGAGTCTGCTGCTCGTGATTTGGGTGCGTTTTTTGTGTCTTCATATTTCCATTGTACTAATGGCAGGATTTTTGAGCTGGCAATCGGTAACCGTGCGGAACCGCGTCCAAATTTGAAGGCGATTCTTCCCCGGCGTTGCGGCAGGCTCGGCCTTGGCACCGCAGCTGAACCAAAACCGCAAAGAAGTGACGGGGATGGTAATAAATTCATGCTGTACTCCGTATTCTTGCAGTCTCTCTGGATACCCGAGATTAATGATTTGATTTCCTGCAAATGTCGCAGTTGTTGGCGTGAACGGCCCTCCTCCATTCCAGAGCGCCTGGTATTACAGCACGGGTTGCCCCAGGATATGAACCAGCAGGCCAGGGAAAGAGAGGCACACAGACAGGATACCGTTAATAAGTCATGGATTGTGGGCTGGCCCAATTGCATACAGCATCGTTGCCAGCATTGCCTGTCGAGTCATCGCTATTTTATCAGCGCGTCGTCATCCCATTTTTTATATACTACTCCGTATAAAGTCGAGTTTTTAAATAGACTGCTGCAGACTGCTGCTTGAATGGTTGACTTCTGGCCGAACTCATATAATTATTACACACGCCCATCCGCTCAGTCCTTTGACGGGTACTCTCCACTTGGCGGCGCCACAAATTCAGGCACAGGCTTGCTATTGGCGGGCTTTGGGGCCGGGCCGGGCGGTACACTGACGGCACCAGCGCAGATTGGTGGCACAGGCCATGTTGCAGCAAAAGTTTAAAAGAGAGGAAAGATAGACACAGAAATTCTAAAACATTATCCAGACAGCAAGCTTTGTTGGCAAGTACCTATTCAGAAAAAAAAATGTTAACGGACCGCTGGCTGGTCGTTGGCGCAGCACACGAGGAAAATTCTATTGGTAGGAGACACAGGGCTGCCCCCGTGGCAGCAAAATTGCAACCGCAATTTCGAGCTGGGTCAGCCATGCCTGCATGGGGATGACCGATGAATTTGCCAAGAGGATTTACTTGCGACGAATTGGTACCTACGGTCTACTCCGTTTGGTTTCCCGGGACGACAGGTATTACGAGGAGCAAACTGGCCAGCTGGCAAGCTGGCTGCTTGGGGGGATTCCTAAAAAAAAAATCCCAGGTGCACGGTATTACAGGGCTCGTTCTACTCCGTACAGAGGCTTCAGTGCTCCAAGTAGACATGCTACAGTGAACGTGGACCTTTTGTATCTCCAAGCAAATGACCACCAAAACGCCATACATTGGTGCTCGAATTGACGAGAGGCAGCTGTGAATACCCACTGTAAAGTTCCCCCCATCATCCCATTCTCATTTCGAGATCCACCGTGCCACCATCCATCCATCCATCCATCCGTTGCCTCGGAGTCAGTCGCCTCACCCAATTAATTGTCTGTCCTCTAAATATTCTCCCGAGTTTCACGAGCTAAAACAACTTACTGGCATTGAATCCTCGTCCCGTCTGCTCTGCTGGGCCAACCCGGTACACGTGCCTTTTCTGCAGTACTTCGAGACAACAAGATCCATTGTTTTCCATTGGCGCTCCGACAGTAACGGCTGCCCCAGACCACACATCGACCCCGTACTGTGATATACAAGGACCTCCTGGCTCCTTGATCTGGCGACGTTGACCTGCCACCACCACGAACCCCTTGTTGTCTCGCAGAGGGCACCATCTCTCGACTCTCGACTCCAGGCTCTGCCCTCTTCGATTCAACACTGGCTTCACATTTTCACTAATAGCGCGCCACCACTTCTCGTCGACACCAAGCTATACGGATACTGGCATCGCTTGCTAATCGCCACGGCTCGCTGCCTCTAGCTGCCTGCACGTCGGCCTGTTGCCCCACGATCTCTGTTCTCTTTTTGCAAACCGACCATCGCCTCTCAACGAGGCCAACACGCGCCATGGCTGCCACTCAGAATCACCCGCCCTCACCGGATCTCCCCCCCACGCCTGCTCTAGGAGCGTACCGCGACCTCTCACGCTGCGTCTCCACGGCCTCATCCCTCTCCCACGGCTCCGTCACCGAGGACAGCTCACGGGACTCACTCGGCAGCGGCCTCAACAACACTTCGCGCCACTCCTCGGGCTCCTTCCACTCCCGCCGCTCCGATGCCTCTCACGTCTCCCGTCGCTCCACACACTCGGCCGACTCCAAGACGCGCAGACGGGGTTACATGCGGCCCCAGGCCACCGACTTTGCCGCCAGCGCCCGCTCCCGCGAGAGCGTCATGAGCCTCGGCAGCATCGCGCATCTGCAGTATTACTTTGCTCGCACCGGCTTGCTCGACGGCAAGGGCGCGCAGCTCGCCCGCAAGAAGCAGCCCAAGGTCACACTCGATCTCTCCGCCCTCGACGGCTCCGCAGACGGCTCCGGGCTTTCCGCCTCGGACTTTGACTCCTCGTACGCTTCCATGGGTAGCAGCCCCGACCTCGCCTCGCATGGCTTCGCCGCCACCACCATCACCGAGTCTCTCCTCAAGGACAACGATGAGGACTATTGCGACGAAGATAGCTTTACCGAGTCGGAATCAGGCATACTACCTCCGACCGTCAGCACGTATCATCACAGAGAGACGCCCATCCCACGGCCGCCGACGATAGAGGAACTCAAAGCGGAGCTGGAAACGTCTCTCCGTGACGCCCAAAAGGCTCTCAAAGAGGCAGAGGCGAGAAAGGCCGGTTCCTACCTCGCCTCGCCCGACGAGCCGCTGCTGCCCAACATGCCCGAGGAGAACTCTCAGGGTTGGTATGAGCTCCAGGGTATGCACATACTCGACGTCGTGACCCTCGCCATTCGCGCTGCCAAGATGTACTACACGGCGCACGAGCAGCCGGACCGCCTCGACTCGATCAAGTCGGAGAAGCAGGTCCGCTCCGAGCTACTCGCCGTCATGGAGGTTCTGAAGCAAATGGCCCTTCGCGGCTTCAAAGGAGGCATGAAGGACGACGACATTCGGACCATGCTCGCTTGGACCGACAGCGTCTTCGGCATCCTGGCGCAGGAGGAGCGCATCGAGGCAGCCGAATCCGCCGAGCGCGCCAGTTGGGCCTGGATGGCCGACGCCGACTGGTCTGGCCGCGAGCGTGCCCGCGAGCGCGCCTTTCTCGTCTCCATGGACTCCAACGCCGCCGACGCCACGCACGGTCTTCCGCCCTGGGACACGCCCGCAGCCGACGCCGCGACGCTTCCTACGCCGTTCCTCGCGGCCATGCAGGACGGCCGGCGCCTCGTCGCGCTGCACAACGCCGCTGTCCACAAGTCAAAACGCCGCTTCGGCGCCATCCCCTCGTTTCACACGGACACGCAGAAGCCGTACCGCTGCGCCGACAATCTCCGCTACTGGGTCAAGGCCGCCGAGCTGCGCTTCGAAGTGGTGCTCTCCGTCGACGCGCTGGCCGTGGCGTACGGCACCGACCGAAAGGCGTGGATCGATTTTGAAGCAGCCATTTTGAAGTGGTGCCGGCACGTACGGCAGGAGATTGCCGCTGAGCTTATAAAATAGCCATAATCATCACCCTTGAAAGAGAAGAAAGGGAGAGGGTTATCATAATTTCTTTGGTTCGTGTTACGACTTGAATGCCTGGGATTTCATTGGAGTTGTCTTTTCTGTTCTTTGCCGCTGCACCCTCTTTTCTTTCTTTCTTTCTTTCTTTTCCTTCACCGCCATTTCCGGTACAGCCTTTTATTACATGTTTTTTTTGGGGGGAAAGAGGTCAGGATATACGCATACTGACACATTCAGTCATTTCCCTTATCAAGAGACGGAAATCGCATTGCATTCGCGCAGCAAGCTTTATTTTTTTTGAGAGGAACATTTCTTCTTCTTTGCCATGGGATTCCTGGCTGGACTTTTACACTTTGTACTTTGTCTCGTTTTGATCACGAGTCTCTTGTTTCTCATCTCCATTGGCCATTCATCAGCCTTTCTTCTTTTCTTCTTCTTCTTTTCTTCTTCTTCTTTTCCCCAACTTTCACATAATAACCTTTTTACTCACTCTGTCAATTCACAACTAGAAAAGACAGACTTCTTTTTTCTGTAATGTTGTTGAGCGTCTTCCGCGACTCCAGTCGGAGCACGAGCTTCACGTCACGGCAAAGACTTTATATACACATATATATACCCACCTTGCCGGCCTTCTTCTTCTACTTTACCCTTCTATACCAACTCATTCTCTTTCTTCTTCTTTTCGGCGTCTCTTCAGACAAATGTTTTCTTTTTCTGTCATGGCAGTATATAATTCCTTTGCCCTCCTGGCGCTTCTTTATTATTTGCCCAGCTGCAAAGATCAAAACCAAGATAGTAATTTTTCTTACCCAATTTAGAATGACGAGTATATTACATAAGTTGGAAACACAATTCTCGAGAGACGACATGATGTGGTTGCAAAAAATCCAATCAGTTTTATTTGCTTTAAACCATGTGAAAAGCCTGAAAAGAACAGATGGCGACGACGTTGAAAAAAAAAAAGCGCTTGTACATTATTCCAGTCCTGTGTCGATAGATACGTAGCTCCTTGGACACTTCATTTTGGATACATATAAGAAGAGTCGGCCAACTCGTAAACATAAAATCAATCAGATAACAACAACCCTCACAACCAACACCAAAGCTCGCGACACATCCTCACCAAAGGCCACGCTCACGCCCCTCAAAGCCAAAGTTGAGCGCCACGGCCACAAACAGCGACACGCAAAGCACGCTGGGACCCCACTTGTCAAAGTATCGTGCCGCCTTGCGATTGCGGATTGAGTGGCTGCGGTAGAGATAGACGCCGACCGAGTACAGTAGGCTCAGGATGGCGAGAAAGGTAAAAATGGCCGAGACCCAAAACGACGTGGGCGTCGGGTGGCTCTTGAGATTGAGGAGCGTCATGGCAATGGTGCCAATGTAAATCGAATATTCGAGCCAGCCGAGAAAGGTGCGCTCGGCGGCGAAAAAGACCTTGGGCTCGACGCGCACGGGCACGTAAATCTTCTTGCCCTTTGGCGCCTTGAACTTTTTCGACTGCACCTGCTGGTCGCCGAATAGCATCTCCTGACGCGCGCTGCGTGACACCTGCGTACTGCGCGGCCGGGGCACAACGGCCCAGAGGGCGCTGAGCGCTGCCCGGCCGAAGGCATGGCCCTTGGCGGCAAACAGAGTTGAGTAGTAGTGCCATCCGCCGACTCTACGTGCCTGCTCCAACTCGTAGTTTTCATCGTACTCTTCGTCAGAGTCGTAAATTAGAAAGTCATCACTCGCCGTGGGCAGATCCACCGTCTGGCCCTCCATGTCGGTGGCCAACTCGCGTCGGGATCGCTGTGGGTGAAAGGCCCGGCCAGCGCTGGTAGAGGGCCTACCAGCGTCATCGTCATCGGAGTCGAAATCCTCTTCGTCGTCATCGGACGTCGTCGTGGTGCCAGAGAGCGCGGCTCTGTGAATGCCAAAGTCGTGGGTGTGAGGCTTGCGAATGTCGACATCCATCTGCGGCATCCAGAAAGGGAGCAGATTGATGCGATCCGGGAATAAGCAGGCGCAGCCGTGAATAAACTTGGAAAACTTGGGCACGGCCTCGACTAGGTGCGAGGAGATAAGTTGACGAACCCACTCGGGCGGCTCCTGGCCCATCTGGGTCTGGAGCTTGACTTCGAGGACGGCATAGGGGAACCGGACGACATCTTCGGCAGGAAGCTGGGAGAACGGATAATCAATGCCAATGTCCATGCGTCTCCAGTTGTCGCCGCTGCGGGTTCGACCATCCAGATTGTCCTCACGGACCATGGTGAGCTCAGTATCCAACGAGATACGGACACGGGCATCAGCTGGCAGCTGAAAGGCTGTGCGGTTATAAAATGACCGGCAGACGGGCTTGTACCCCTTCTTCAGCACAGAGTACTGGACTTCGGAAGCAAGACGCTCGTCCTCGGCAATGGCCTTTTCCGACTTTTTGCCCTCTTTGCGGGCCTTTTCGAAGATGGCGCCAGGGAGCAGCTCGCCTCGGAGGTAAGAGTTGACGTTCTTTTCTTTGAGGGCGAAGCGTGCCTTGACAGACTTTTCGCCAGTCCAGTCCTCGCGGTGAGTCTTGCGCTCGACAAAGATGGTCTCGCTCTGCATGCCGCCGTACCAGCGGAGACGGATGGCCTCGGCGCCTTCCGTCTTCTTCAGGCGACCCTCGTAGAGCTCCCAGGTCTCGGGATTGTCGTAGTAGATAGAGGTGATGGCAGAGTCTTGGGGGTCAAACTCTTTGCCAGCGTTGAAGACGAGCACGGGCAAGTGCTTGAGGATAATGAGCTTCAGCTCGGTGACATTGTCAGGGTGAACCCAGTATTTAGTCGTCTGCCGAACAAAGCTGGCTTGGGAGCCGCCAGCGGCGGAATCGCCCTTGACGGGGTTGCCTCGTGTCCGGACGAGATCGTAGAGCTTAGACAGCTTGATGACGGAGGCATCGTAGTTTTCTTTATAGAAAGGCTTGGCCTTGAGTCGGGTGTCGAACGCGGGTCGCAGATGCCAGCCAGTTTGCTTCTGTAGTTTGAGAGCATGATTAGCAAGGTCTAGCAATGTAATCTCGGTCGGATCGCCGTCTTCTTACATCGTGTTTTTTGATGATTTTGTAGAAGCCGGTGTAGTTCAGCTGAACAAACTTGGCGAGGTCGTGGACGTCGGCAATGATGTCGGACAGGTCCTCCTCGAGCAGAATAAACTCCTCTTCGCTAGGGCCTTCCTCGGCAAGGCCGCGCTCCTGGAGGCGGTTGACGACGCTCTTGACTTCGCGCTCGGAGACGGCGATGCGGCGGGAAATCTCCATGGCCTTGACCTGCTGCTTGGTGTGGACCTTTTCGAGCTCGGCCTCGAGACGGCCTACGAAGCGCGTCTCATCGTCCTCGGACCACCGGTTGGGGCCGACACCGCTGGCCGGGGCAGGGCCGGTTGCGCCTTTGAGCTCCGACTTGAGGCCATTGTAGTCAATGTAGTACCACTGGTACTCGCGGATGATGCTGGACCGCAGCTGCTCGCCAAACTTCATGACGATGACTCCGGGCCGGGCGCGAAAGGTTCCGCGGGGGGGCGTCGTCCAGCAATTGTTTGTTTTCCTGAGGTCCTTGATGATCAGCATGCGAGTTATGGCTGGGCGCAGTCGCCGGGGGTGGACGAGCGATGAGTGGCAAGCTGGGAGAGAGCGCAAGCAGCGTCAATGGGCAGACAGGTAGCTGTAGGTGAGGAAGAGGAGAAGAAAAAAATAATAATTTCTTACCAGCTGAGGCCTTTGTGCCCTCTTTTGAAGATCCTGGCCAATTGTCGATGTCTTTTGGGGCGGGTAATGTAGAGACAGAAAACCGGCCGTGCAAATAACTAGTTGAAGAGCTCTGGTCGGCGAGAGAGCTGTCGAATGCGGCCGAATTGGCGAATCAAAGCTAGCGGCATTGAAACGTGGTGATGAGGGGAGACTGTGGTTGTGGATTGTGGCTGGCCAGTACCCCATCGAGCACTGCGAGCACGCTAAAAACACCACAGATGTCAGGCCTGGGACATGCTACAGCCTGCCTGTGGCCTGCATGTGCTTCTGGAGGCGCTAGTCGTGGGCCCTACAGGGGCTCACTTACAGAGGGCTACGGGGAATCGTGGTCCGCTGCAGCTTGGGCGCCTCATGCGCTGCTCGCCCTGGTGCAGAGGGGGGTTTTCTGACATGCCCTCTGACATAGGTAGTTTGGCATATTTTCAAGGCATGTACGCTTAGACGGGGTCTATCGGATGGGATGTCAGAATTATCTGACATATTAAAAAATACCTCTGACATGCTATCTGATAGGCCTCATCCATGCCTACATGCCTTAGAAATATTTCATCTATGAAAAGCTGTCAGATGGCCTCTCCCGCGCAGGTAGTGGCGCCACTGGTCCTGTACATTATCACTAGCGCCTCGGAGTCATCGCCATTTGCGCATGGCTAGGCCGCATCTGACAGATCCTCGTCTGCATTGGGCATGCAACGCTGGCAGCGTAATATCATACAAAGTCTGCTCTCGAATTTTTGTAACATTCATTGCCAAATTTCCCAGGTGTCTACGTGCTCTGTAACAGTGGTAGCGCCGATGATACGATTGCCTACCTACACTGTCATGGCTCTCCAATACAACCTACCTAGATAATGGCAGAGATCATTGTACTCGCGACGCCGCCGCTACTGGAGACGGACTTGACACTCTTTCCCTCGTTTATTCTCATTTATTGCACTTATGAATACCTACCTACCTAGGTAGTTAGTTCTCTACACAGTTCTATGCGCGCAGTATCTCCCAAGTTTTCCTCCCAGTATTGCCGCCTCTGCCCGCACCAGCTCTCCTCCACAAACGGACCCAGACTCGAGATACTGCCACTAAGAAAAAAAAAATCCTGTCAAATAATACCAACGGCAAAAGTAGCTTTGCGCCAACCGCCCTCCATCGCACAGGACGTTGCGCTCTGCTGCCATATAAAAGTCTAATAATAAAGAGTGCTGCTTGGAACACAAATCCCTCCCCCGCGCCATGCCAGACTACAACGACGCCCTCGAGGCGCGTATCCCCGCCGACTCGCCAGACGATGTGCGCCAGGTCCTGCTGCACGCCTGGTCGCGCGACCTGACCGGCCTCAAGGAGCTCCTGGACCGGCCCGGCGCCGCCAGCGAGCAGGATCCCACGACGGGCGAGACGCCCCTGCACGCCGTCGTCCGCGGCTGCGGCCCCGCGGAGCCGCAGTCTACCGGTGACGACGAGGACGGTGTGGTGGCCGAGGCCCGCGCCTGCATCCAAGAGCTCTTCTTCTCCGGCGCCATATGGAACGACGTCGACGACCACAATGAGACGCCCGGCTGCACCGCCCGGCGCCTCGGCCAGGAGCAGCTGTACAGAATGTTTGTCGACGCCGGCGTACGCGCCGAGATGCTCTTTGGAGTGATGGGCGATTACGAGGCGCTGTCCTCGGGCGACGAGGAGGAGGAGGAGGAGGGTGACGCCGTCATGGAAGAAGGAGACCAAGAGCGGCAGCAGGATGATGACGGCAAGACGATCGCACCCGCTAAGAGAGAGGGAGATGAAAAAGACGCAGCAGCAGCAGCAGCGCCAGCGCAGTTTGTGCCTCCAGACGCCGGTGAAAAGACCGTCACCAGCGACGAGTACCTCCAGTCTAACGTCACCTACGACGGTGACAAGCTGCTCGACGACGACCTCAACGGCGTCATGATGGCCTGGGAGACGGACATTATGCAACGCTCCGTTGCCGCCCTCCTCCCAAACTCCTCCTCTACCACCCCCGGCAAGCGCATCCTCAACATTGGCTTCGGCATGGGCATCATCGACGGCCTCTTCGCCGCCCTCTCCCCCGCCAAGCACCACATCATCGAGGCCCATCCCGGCGTCCTCTCCCACGTCGCCTCGGGCCGCACCTCGTTTGGCGCTGCCTGGGAAGCCACGAGCCCCGAGCCCGGCGCGTTTCACATGTTTTCGGGCAAGTGGCAGGACGTGGTGCCGACGCTCATGGAGCGCGGCGAGCTATACGACGCCATTTACTTTGACACCTTTGGCGAGGACTATGCGCAGCTGCGGACTTTTTTCACAGAGTATGTGCCCGCGCTGCTGGACATGGACGGGCGCTTCGGCTTCTTCAACGGGCTGGGCGCGGATCGCCGCGTGTGCTACGACGTCTACGCGCAGGTCGTCGAGATGCACGCGAGCGAGGCCGGGCTGGACGTCGAGTGGCAGACGGTCGACGTGGACATGAGCCGGCTCAAGGAGGAGGGCAAGGGTGAGTGGGAGGGCGTGCGCAGACGGTACTGGACGCTGGACAGTAAGTGGATGAGTTTTACTCTGATTGTCATGACCTGATTGTGCTAACCTTCTTGTTTTTCAGCATATAAACTGCCCATATGCACATTCATGGGCTAGAAACTGAGCGCAACTCTCATGACATTATCCTTCTTGTATCTATTTACTTGGAAGCTCGTTTTCATGCATCAAAACCAAAGTTATAGAGAGTTATCCAAATGGGTTAAATGAAATCCCTAAAAGTTCAAATATCTACTAGCTGTCTGACTAACATTTGCATGGACAAGGATATATTGCCTATTTGAAACGCTCAGGGTGAAGAATACCCGCCATATTGCCCTCCTTCGCACGCTTCAGCGTCAGCGCGGCAATCAGCGCGGCGCCTACACCACTGCCGTCTTCGGCAGCCAGAATCTCAATCGGGTCCTCAGCCTTAGGGTCCGTCTTGTCGGGCCAGTCAAGAATCTCCTTCAAAGCCTGCGCACCGCGGGCCTTGAAGTGAGGGTACTTATTGAAGACGGAGCCGTCGGCACCGACATGGCAGGTCTTGAAGTTCTTCTTCTTGCAGATGGCAGCGACACCGCAGGCAGAGAGACGGGCGGCACGGGTGCCGATGAGCTCGGCGAGGCGGCGGATAAGCTCGAGCTCCGGCCCAGTGACCTGAATCTGCAGCTTGTTGGAAAACAGGTCCAAAGTCTCCTGCAGATTCTCAAATGGATCCCTAGATACCGCGAATTAGACATTGCGCAACACTAGCAAGGCGTGGGACTTACTCTTCAATAGCAGACAAGAACGAAGCATCGAGGCTGTAGGCCTTGCGAAGACAAGCAATGTCTTGCCCCTCGAAGATGTGCTTTTCGTCATGCAGGTCAACCAGAGTGAGGCGGAAAATCTCGCCCAGGTAGAGGCCTGCAATCATCTTCTCGAAAGCCTGTTGGCCAGGACGAGGAGACTCTTCATCAATGGTGATGTCGTACTTAGTGCGCGGAAGGATCTTGTGCTCGTTGTCGAAAGCACCCCACTCGCAGTTGATGGCCATTCCCATGTCGGCAGGGAGGCCCATATCGGCAAGCTTGGGGATGGAACCGCAGTCTTCGACGTACGCGGCGTTGCAGCCGGTGCCAAAGATGCAACCAATCTTCATGCTGGGGTCGGTATAGGCCGAGGCCATGAGAGTTCCAGTGGTATCATTGATGAGAGCAGTCAGTTGAATGGGAACGCCCTACACGCATGTCAGAAAAGAACTACAGAGCAGTAATGAGCAACATACACGCTTGGCGAGGGCAGCCTCGAACATGGGAACGACATCCTGGCCCTCAACGCCATCGATGTCGAATCCCTTTGTCCACCGCTGCAGGATGCCCGCATCGACATAGTTTTGCGTAGCAGGGTAGGAAAAGGTGAAGCCCAGTGGCAGAGTCTTGATGTTCTTGGTGTCGCCGTGGTGGGTTTCGAGGAACTGGTGAAGACAGTCGGCAATGTACTCCCACAACTCGTCGCTCTTTCCAGTCTTGAGCTCCTCAGGCATCCTGTACTTGGACTGGATAATGTCGAACTCGGACTTTTTCTCGGTGAGGGTGATTTGGCAGACGCGAAGGTTGGTGCCGCCCATGTCGAGGGCTAGAAACGTGCCGGTCTCGTTGCCATCGGGATATTCCATGACCCAAGTAGGGTTCATGGGCTGGATTTTGATTAGAAGGAGTTACTGGGTCGGACGCGAATGGACCTTTGCTTACGATGCTGCCGCCCTCCTTGCTGAGACCTGAGAAGACACAGTTAGTACTGCTTGGCGCAGCCCCCGTGGTGACGCCTGGTGCTGGTGCATCACGTACCCTTGGCAAGTTCGGCAATGAAGTGTTCGGTGATGGCCTTGAGCTTGGCAGTATCGACCGTGAAGATCTCCTCGAGCTTACGGATCGCCTCCATGGTGTCCTTGGGTATATCGGCCTTCGACCCTGTAGTGACTGTTAGCTTGTGCCGGCTGTTGCGACGCCAGGACCTGAATGGCAGTAAGGATGATCGTAGTAAAGATGCGAAAGACATGCCGCTTTTTTCGACTACTGAATTGGTATGGACGGCTGAGGATACCTTTTCTAGAGGGCGGAGGGCGAGGACCTAGGCCAACCATTTTGAGTGCGTCGCGGGGTTTGGAGGGGTAGCTGCTGTGCGACTCGACCAAGGAGGGGACCACCTGTGTGATGGTAGCACAATTGGTAAGGATGTTGCACAAAGACGGTGGGTGCAATTTCTGGAGGCGAAGTAGGTGGCTGGACAGGTGTTTCAATGACGATGATGGATTGGCTGCGTAACTGAGGTCGATCGAATTGTAGGGTGTGAGTTGGGCAGAAACGATGATGAGAGTTACCTACAGCTTATTATCGCTGGCCAGGTCGGAAAGACCGGGAGCTGAACAAAAAGCTAGTTGGGCTACAGTGGCGTCAAATCTGGCCACCAATAAGGTAGCGGGTCGACGGCCCGATAGGCAGTGCGCATTTTCCTACAAACGCTGTCACCTCATAACAAGACGGCCAACGAAGAACGATTGAGCTTCGCAATAAATTAACTGCCGTGATTCTTTTTCCCTCACAATGCCGCACAGTTCTCAAACTCCACGATGAAAAATGTGACCCTCGCACGTTGTTGCGCTCGCCCAACAACTTCAGTTAGACCTGGAAGCCCTTCGTTGCTTACTCAATGCTGCCTCATGCTGACGTACAATGGTGTAGATCAGCGAGCGGTACGCCACCACCTAATTGGAGAAAAACCATGATGCCGTAAAAAGGCGACTCGGCCGTCTCCTTGCGCCTTGCTCACATGTGGACAAGTTCATCGCTTCTCGCGAGGTCATGTCCCACTTCTTCGTCAACATTGGCGAACCGCAAGTCAAGCGCCTCCTGCTTTATCACCCTACGGCAAGGCGCAGTGAACGCCGACTAGGAACGGGAGGCGGCAGAAGACTGCGTCGGGCACCGAAACGACCGAGTCTCGGTCAATGAAGATCAATACGCTGAACTGCCGATAGACAGCGATGTCGTTCGGGTCATTCCGTAGTCAATTCCCTCACCGGAGCTGTGTCCCGCTCGCACTACGAGAGATGTAAACCAAGCGACGCGGGAGTGAAATGATTGCTCCCTTCTTCCCACCGACAAGCCAGTCTTTGAACCTCTCAGAGGCTCACCGGTCCCACAACTAACGAGTCGGGTCGTCTCGGATAATGGAGCCGAGTCTTGGCAGTCGTGCCGAAGCAAGCTGGACCATGATCTGAGTGGTCTGGGGATGTTTGGCATGATGCACAGTGGTGTTGTTGGAGTAACACATCTCTGTGCATTGGGGAATAGCCACCAGGCGCCCTACGTTACACAAATTGACAGATGATATGAAATGTTAAAGGTATGATTAGATATCGAGGGCTGAATTCCATTTAATTGCGTCGAAGCTATACTTGAAGCGACTTGGAGAGGGTGCAAATTGCATGACCTAAATGGATCAAGACACTTGGAGATGTAAGTTGTAAGATGGTTGGTTGTTGTACTGGTGTAAAAGCAACGGTAAACACAGCCTAGCTACGGTGCGATAAGGTAATCTAAAGCAAAGCCGAAAATAATCAGTTACTACTTGAACTTCGCTGCAGGCGGGCATTCTCTTTGCTCTCTTTCCTACTCTTTTGGTATGAACAATTGAGACTAGTGCTTCCTATTTGATCGCTCTTTAATCGTATCGTGACGTTACATTAACTCAGGGACTCGAGGCGCGTCAATCGCCCCAGACACCGATTTCGGCTGGCGCTACCCCAGGAACACACTAATGATCGCTAAAAAGTTTGCCCAGGCCACCCCAGACCCGCGTGATTCGCCAGTCATACACTGACTGCCTTGAGGCTGCCTGTTCCATCTTGTTCTTCCTCCCTGCTCACACGTCGCTCAATTGGTCTCCCTTTACCACCACCAACCATGCTGTCCGCTACTTCGGGGGCGGTGCGCATCGGCGCCCGACGTATCGCACCTCACGCCGCCTCGTCTGTCGTCGCACCACCGCTGTACAAGGCGTCTATCGTTGGCCGCCACGCCACCCGTTCCCAAACCCGCGACCTCTCCTCCACGAGCCGCTTCGCCTACGCCCTCAACACGAATCCGAACCCGCCGCTGGGCAAGAAGAATGCTTCCAACGAAGCTCCGTCCCGCATCGGACTCATCGGCGCCCGCGGCTACACCGGCCAGGCCCTGATTGACCTGCTCAATAACCACCCCAACATGGACCTCCGCCACGTGTCGTCACGCGAGCTCGGCGGTCAAGAGCTCAAAGGGTACACGAAGCGCAAGATCATTTACGAAAACCTGTCGCCTGAGGATGTCGCCCGGCTGGACAAGGACGGGCAAGTCGACTGCTGGATCATGGCCCTCCCCAACGGCGTCTGCCGGCCGTTTGTCGAGGCGCTGGGCCAAAGCTCCAGCGTCATTGTTGATATTTCGGCCGACTACCGTTTCGACGATTCGTGGGCGTATGGTCTTCCCGAACTGCTGGCACGTCCCAAGATTGCCCAGTCGACTCGTATTAGCACTCCGGGCTGCTACTCGACGGGTGCACTGCTAGCCCTCAACCCCATTTTGGAGCACCTGGGAGCGTCACCGACCGTATTTGGTGTCTCGGGCTACAGCGGAGCTGGCACCAAGCCCTCTCCCAAGAACGACGTTGCCCTTCTCCATGATAACCTTTTGCCATGTAAGACCTAGGCTGCTCGCCAAAACCCATGGTCCCCGGAAGCTGATATCTAGGCAGACAGCTTGACTGGCCACATGCATGAGCGTGAAATCAATCACCAGCTTGGCATCTCGGCGTCTTTCATTCCGCACTGGTTCGTTGCTTCTTTTTTTCTTTTGGTGTTGTGGCTTTCGACATTGACAACGATCTAGCGCCTCCTGGTTCCGTGGCATCCATCTCACCATCAACGCCCCCTTGAACAAGACGATGACGTCTCGAGATATCCGCCAGATCTACCAAGACCGATATGCTGGCGAGAAGCTTGTCAAGGTCGTCGGCGAAGCCCCGCTCGTGAGGGCGATCCAGAACAAGCATGGGGTAGAGATTGGCGGTTTCGCTGTTGATAGCACTGGCCAACGTGTCGTCGTGTAAGTACTCTTTTCTGAGCGGCATACGGGAGTATGTGACTAATTCGAGATAGTTGCGCCACCATCGACAACCTCAACAAGGGTGCTGCCACCCAGTGCCTCCGTAAGTCTTTTAGTGTCGAGTGCATCTTGCCCAGCTACTAACACTGTTACAGAGAACATGAACCTTGCGCTCGGATACGACGAGTATCAGGGGGTTCCTAAAGCATAATTCGGTCAATTCTCAAAGAGACTTTGTATTCTAGACGAATCACACCAGGTTCATAACTGTCAAATAAGTTCTCATATATAGTCAATGGCGTGGGTTCCACGGCCGATTCACCCCGAGCCTTTCAAGAACGAGCAAGCGAACACGCTTATCCGCTTCCACACTTAAATTATATAACTAGTCTACTGCTACATGCAAGCGATCGCACTTGGTCTTTCCTGTGAAGAACCTCGATACGGAATTGATCACATTTGCTAAGATTGTCGGCAATTGGAATGATAGTGTAAGTGACAAATTCACTGAGGTCTTTTTCTAGGCATAATTGCTGACTAGCAGATAATTTTTGCGGTGAAGATCTCGCAAGGTAAAGTAAGTGGCTCCGTCTTGGATGGCGCGAGGAACTACAATAAACACATGATGTTGGTCCTATCATGCAACAATCTCAGTTCAATTAACTTTACTATTGTAAATGGAAAGTACAAGAAAAAAAATGGCACATTCATTTCAGAAAATCACTCAGTATGAGATTTATTCTACCAATGGACATTGAATGGCTTTTCGCTCGCTAGAATACAGCTGGTACTGGACAGCCAGTGCAATCGGAAGCGGGTCAATGTTCCAGCCTACGCTGGCTCACACCAAGCTATGATTGGCTGGCAGCTGGCAGGGGAGCTCCAGCAATTCAATGAGCAACGTATGCCTTTAGAGGGTCAGGAGCTTTGCGAAACAGACACAACTGTCACTCCCACGTAAACCGGCCTGCGCAGTCCATGAACAGCCGCGTTCGCCAATCGTCATCATGAAGCTCTTGTCAGTCGCAGCGGCCGTCTTTGGCCTGCTGTCGCCCGTCATTGCTGCCGCGTCCCAGAGCGTCAAGCTGCCCGCCGACTTTAAGCCACCCCAGGTGTTCAAGAATGCCAACCTGGTGCACGTCATCTCGCTCGAGAAGAACTACGCCAAGGAGCAGATCAATGTCGCCATCGAGAACGTATCAAAAGAGCCGCAGGACGAATACTATATTCCCTTCACATCGTCGCAGATTTCACGCGTCGGTGGCTTCGAGGTAAAGGATCGCAAGGACGAAAAGGCAGGCCCGTTTGCTGCCGAAGTGGTCGAATACGACGCCAGCAGGTAGGAAGCAATTGCTCAAATTTTCGGCTCTGCCATTTCTGTGATGCTAATACATTGGATCTATCAGCGATACTCAATACTACCGAATCCGCCTCCCCAGCCCTCTCCAGGCTGGCGCTCAGCAGACACTCGGTATCACTTTCTTCTACCTCGACGCGTACCGTCCACTCCCTGCGACCATTGAACAAGATGAGGCGCAATATCTTGTCCATGATTTTTCCGCTTTTGCCCCGTCTGCCTACAAGACGAGCAAGCAAAAGACTGAAGTCAAGTCCGCCTCGGCCACCATCCCCGACTACACCAAGATCGACAAGTTCCCGCAGAAGCAGGGCTCCAAGCTGACCTACGGGCCATTTGAAGAACAGCCCGCTGGCGCCGTTTCTCCCGCCCAGATCCGCTTCGAATTCGCCAAGCCCGTCACTCATGTGTCTGAGCTGGACCGCGAGGTCGAAGTCAGCCACTGGGGAGGCAACGTCGCCTTTGAGGAGCACTACACGCTGGAGCACCGTGGCGCCAACCTCTCTGCGCCTTTTAACCGCGCCAAGTGGACGCAGTCGCAGTACTTTAACCGTGGCTCGACGGCGGCGCTCAAGGAGCTCCGCGTCCCTCTGCAGATTGGCGCGGCGGATCCCTACTTCACCGACGTCATTGGCAACGTGTCCACGTCGCGCTTCAGAAGCAATAAGCGCGAGGCTCTCCTCGAGCTCAAGCCCCGCTACCCCATCTTTGGTGGTTGGAAGTATCCCTTTACTATTGGCTGGAACATCAACGCAGCCAGCATCTTGCGCCGCACGGCCGCTGGCGGCAACGTGCTCAAGGTGCCTTTCCTGGAGGGTCCTAAACAGGCCGAGGGTGTCGAATACGGTCGCGTCAACTTGCGCGTTCTTCTACCCGAGGGTGCTGAGTGAGTATTAGTGGTACTTGCAGTCTCGTTCGTGTGCTTACATTTCTACAGGAACATCAAGTTCTTTACCAATATTCCCGAGTCGTCGATTACTGAGACGTCTGTCGACGTTGTCAAGACATATCTGGATACTCTTGGCCGCACATCGGTTACCATCAAGGCGGTGAACCTGGTTGATGAATTCCGCGACCGTCACCTCATCATTTCCTACGACGCCACTCTCGCCTCGTCATTGCGCAAGCCAATTGTCATTTTTGCAAGTATGATGACTCTGTATTTCACAGCGTGGGCGATTGGAAACATCAAGGTTGGGTTCAGCAAGAAATAAAGGGCAGAGCAGCGGAATACGAATCTGAAAAGAGGATCGAAGGAATCGTAGCAATATAGAAACCCTGTAAACTTTCAAAATGAAAACTTGATAGCCCGAAAATGAAATGGATTGGCTAGACCGAGACCGCTATCGGCGAACTTGCTCGGGAATAGCCACAAGAATTTAAAAACAAGGACCTGCTAGCGTCCATGTGATCTCGCTTGGGTACAGATGTGGCTACAGATCAAACGAGGTTATTACAGCTACCTCATCCGAGTGTAGGGTCCTCTATATTAACACGTAAGCGCTTAATAAGCCACTAGTAGGTCTAGTATATAATTATAGTTAATTTAGCTATAAAAAGGGTGTTTTTCTTCTTTTTAATTACCTTATAATAATCTTTATTTAATAAAATACTATAATATATCCCTTTTCTTTATACTAAAGAAGTATTTATAGTATATTTACTATTATAGTTTATTATTAGCTATATAATATATTTTTTTCTTTATTATAATAAGCTAACTCTTATTAATTAATACCTAAATTAATATAATATTACTTAAACTACTTAATAAGGTATTAATTAAAGTAAGTAATATTATATATATTATAAATTAATATAGTTAATAAGTAAGTAGGCTAGATAAGTAAGTAAACTACTCTACCTAACCTTTTATCTTTTAACTATTAATAATTTAACTATAATA